>NW_027111006.1:462360-476363 GCF_000696795.3 Halyomorpha halys | reverse complement strand
TATATATATATAAAGTTAGCTGTATAACAATAAGAACCACTAATGATAGTATTAGCTATTAAGTTTAATAAACCATATATTTTAAATACCATATGTTTTAGAAACCATATGATTGTATTAATAAAGTTCAGTTGTTGAGATACTCTTGTGTCGATTACTCTGTGTGTTACTACGAACCCCTTGTTATTTTGATTAATCCTTCCAGTTTAATCGTAAGTGGTGCCGAAACCCGGGAACAGGAAATTCCGAATTTCTGTCACGTGCAAAATAATATCGGGAACCTCATAATTATACCTTTATTTTTCTTTAGAGTTCCTCCATAGGAAGGAACTGGAGGGAGGGAGTTAGCTGTATAACAATAAGAACCACTACTGATAGCATTAGCTATTAAGTTTAATAAACCATATGATTGTATTAATAAAGTTCAGTTGTTGAGATACTCTTGTGTCGATTACTCTGTGTTACTACGAACCCCTTGTTATTTTGATTAATCCTTCCAGTTTAATCGTAAGTTATATATATATATATATAATTCTTTATTACCAGATCGACCCTAGTTGGCCTTACATAGCTGTTGTAACAGTTTATTTTTTAACAGTTGTCAGTGGGGGGCCATTAACTATTATAATTAAAAATAGTAAAGATCAATTAAAAAAATTAATAAAATAACAAACAAAAACAAAAAATATTTATATAATAAAATTGAATTTATCACAGGATGTCTTGGATCAGTCTGGGGTTCAGTCTTCACGATGTGGTTGGATTGGTTAAGTTATATGCCACTGCTCCAAGGAATGTTAGTAGATTGGAGTGGAATTGAATCCTGAAATTTTCTGTTTCGTACAAACCGGGGGAATCCACTGCGATTCTTAGAATCTTCTTTAGGAATGCCTAAAAATTTTTTTCTGCTGCTCCTCACTCTTTACAACCATACATCAATAATGGCCTAAGTATTGTTTTATAAATCAGAACAGATACCATGGTTAGAATTTGATGGTAACCTGTGGATAACCCTCTCCCCTCCAATATGTCGGATATGACATGGCAGGAGGTTAGAAAAAAAAGTTCAAAATCGTTGTTAATTATTCCACAATACTTTTTTTTCTTTGTTAATTTATGATAAAATTAAAAACCTTGTTTTTCCCCCCGCAGTATTAAATTATGTCAACAATGAATTTCGGGAAAAATATCCAATAAGACGAAATTGCAAAGTGATAACAGTTAAGTATAAAAACAGAAATATTAGAAAAATCGATGAATTATACATAGAAAGTAAATAAATATCAATATTTGAGATTCATTAAAATATTATTTTATTTGTTTGTGGAAAGACACATATTTGTCATTCATGTAACAGTTTTTTCCAAATAAACATTTGTTTAAAAAGATAAATAAATGCAAATTTAAATTTGTCTTGAGATATCTTCCTTTGCAATCTTCAACATTAGATAATTCTTTAGAACCTGTATATTTCCACTGTACGAAGGTCTTCCTTCTTCGTTTCCATTCAAAACAGTTTCAACGGGATTTTAAATTTAATCTATCCGAATCAAAGCTACCAAATGAAAGAAAAACTCAAATCGAAGTAAATAACAGGTTTTATAGTACATGGTACCTTAACTGGCATAAGTGTTCATAGGCGTTTCCAAATTAATATGTTTTTTTTTTTTCTATTTAACTATATTTTAAATTTCCAAAATGTATTAGAAATACTAGCAAATAAAAATAGCCAATTATATCTGATTTTTTTTTATTAAGAAATTTATTCTTAAAGATATGATTCTATTTTATTAAAGGTAATCTTTTTTTATGTAAATCTCAATAGGGCAAAAAGAAATATATTTAATTTTGACCAAGAAATAAAATGTTTCTTCAAACATATTTTGTTAATTACAGGCACTTTAATTTTGTCTAGAGCAAAAGACAACTGTATGAAATCATTTTTTTTTTTTGTCCAGGAAAAGATATATAGGCAAAATATTATAATAGAAACTTAAAAGCGATTGGGTTACACATTTCAGACGGGAACTAGAATTTATTCTAGGGTGGGCAAGTTTAATTTTACCATCCCTTCTTCTCACGATAAAAGTTAACACTATTTTAGGTTAGTAATGCACACTATAATCTCGGTTTACGACCGAACTGGACTACGTGGAGATGTTCGGATTACAGAAAAAAATGGTATAAAAAAATTCAATATGTTTCAATTTGTTAAAATTATATGATTGTTGATTTATAAGAGGAAACATTATAATTAAAAATAAAAAATAATAAATTAAATAAATATATATTTGTTTGTTGATTTATAAGAGGAAACATTATAATTAAAAATAAAAAATAATAAATTAAATAAATATATATTTGTTTTACATAATATTATCGTATCTATACTATAATATCGTATCTAATATATAAACCTATTTCATGGCAATGGTTAATATTAAGAAATATAAATAAATAAAATAATATTGAGAGATAAAAGGAAAAAAATATATAAATATTTTTATGCGATAACGGTAAATGACATTAATTGATGTGATAAAGATGAATAAAAAATAAGTTATTTATATGTATTCGTATACGTATTCGTAGTATAATAATACTCTTCATATAGATTTATTTAAAACGTAATAAAAAAAATGAGTTCACCAACAAAATGTTTATTATACATATTTTACTATTAATTAAATTAGTTTTACAGAATCAAAGGATTTATACACTAGATATTGTGTATTTTTAATTCCAACAAAATAGATTAGGAACACTTTCATAGAAATTAGATTACCCGATGTCGAAACTTTGTAAAAATGTACACTTTCAATTTTCATAGTGATTACAATAACTTGGCTATAGATCGGGAAGTTAAAAATGTGCCTTACACATGTGCAGTTTTATTTGAACACGGAAATGTTATTACATGCTGAGTTTTCTCAACAAAAATAACTTTCCTTTTTTTTTTTATGCCAGTTCGGATTACTGGAGTGTTTGGATTACTGGAATTATACTGTATTCCGAAATATATATCATCATTTCACAATATTAACTTATTTAATTAAATGAATTAACGTCAAAATAATCAAACAGCAGAAACAAATATTTTTTAATTAACCTAAAAATGAAATTTAGCTAGAAATTTGACGCTATCTAAATTCTGCCTCCCCTCCCCTTCCTTGCTAGACCCAGCCCTGAATATTTTTGTAGTTTTATGGATGAAAATGTTAGATCAGTTTTGTCTCACACTATATCTTAATAAAACACATAAAAATAAATAATCTTCTTCTTATTTAACAGGTTAGGTTAATTTTTAATAAACTTCAAATAGCCTAGTAACTAATACAGTATAAATCAAATTTAAAATTTAAGAGTTCCAGGCAGGAATATGACAAGACACATTTATTTTGTAAATATATAACAATAAATAGAATTATAGAGAAACTAACAAAAATTATGGCTTCTCACATTTTTGCACCAAACCATTCTATTATATTGGTATTCATCTTGAATCTTCGGAGATCCTGGATTCGTAATTAGAGTTTAATTATTATTTATTATTTATTCATTGTTCAATAATATTTATATACGTCCTTCTCATTCCATTGGTATTTTGACCTTGGCCTCTTTTTTAGAATCCTCCAATTGACACTTCCTTATTTAAACTTTATCTCAATCTCTCCACGACTTATTCGGGCAATTTTATGACTTCCATCAGAGCAGGTTCCAAACTTTTAATTCCACCTGTCTTTATTATTGATTTTTGCCGAAAATATCATCCGTCTCTCTTGCATCCACTAGCGGGGAAGCTTTTGTTATGCCATATTCCTTGAGTAATACGTTCCGTTCCCATTTTATAATTACTTTTCGACTCCGTTTCTTAATATCCAAGCTTCATTAACATGGACAATATGCATAACGTTATAATATATTTGTTAATTCTGACTTTTATGATTCCCTTTCCTTAAATAAAAATTTTGCGAGACCTTTGGGGAAAGAGAGTTCACCGTGAGAGGCCTCTTGTTTGGATCTCGCAGAACAATATCAAATAGAAGTCTCTTGGAAGACCTAGTAGTAGAAGAGCCGGGAAGAAAAAAAGGCAGTTATCACCCCAATTTTTGATTACTTCAATAAAAGCTATGTATAATTACTAGACAAAATTGATGAGTTTGCCAAGTATAGGTAGGGGGATTAAAAAATGGCGGTTGTTTCAAAACCTTAAAAAACCATTGATTTTTCATTCGGAGCTCTATATCTTAAAAACTATCAACAACACTAGAAAATCTAAGTGAAGATTATTTAAAGAAGAGTAAATTTGCTGAAATATTAGCCCTAAAAGAGATATTTACGTCTAATAGTTCTCGAGATATAGCTTTTTAAAAAGAAAAATTTACTGAAAGATTAGTAGTTAGTTAATTTATTTTGAGAAATCTATATCTCAGGAACTATGTGACGTACAGATGTCTATTAGCACTCACATTAAAGCTAGTTTAATGGACTACAAAGAAGTTTATGACCTTTACCTTCGTAGGAATTGTAGTTTTCATGATATTTGCTAAAATAAATTGATTTATAGTTGTGCGGACATTAAATTTGATTTATGAAAAACTTTATTTCAGAAACCATTGGACGTACTGATGTCAACCAGCGTTCAAGTTAAAGCTAGTTAAATTTACTACAAAATAGTTAATTATGTTTATCTTCGTAGGGGTAGTATTTTTTATGATATTCACATATGAATATAAATTTGGAAAATCAACATTTGTCGGAACAACTATAAATCAATTTATTTTAGCAATTTTCATGTAAACTATTACTCCTACGAAGATAAACATAATTAACTATTTTGTGGTAAATCATAAACTACTTTATAGCTCATTAAACCAGCTTTAATTTGAGTGCTAATAGACATCTGTACGTCACTGCACGTCACTACTGATCTTTTAGTACGTCCCACACAACATTTTTATGAAATGTTGCTTTTTAAAAAGCTATATCTCGAGAACTATTTAACGTAAATAACTCTATTAGGGCTCATATTTTAGCAAATTTACTCTTCTTTAAAAGACGTACTCTTAGGTTTTTTTGTGTTGTTCCTACCTTTTAAGATATAGAGCTCCGAATGAAAAATTAGTTTTTTTTATTGCTTTGAAACAGCCGCCATTTTTTATTTCCCCTACCTATACTTGGCAGACTCATCAATTTTGACTTTAAATTGTACATAGTTTTCATTAAAGTAATCAAAGATTGGGGTGAGGTAACTGCCTTTTTTTTCCTCTTGGGCTCTTGTACTATATAGGGAAGTGACTACCTCTTAATTGTAATATTTCTTGTAATATAAA
Source organism: Halyomorpha halys (assembly GCF_000696795.3). NCBI lineage: Eukaryota > Metazoa > Arthropoda > Insecta > Hemiptera > Pentatomidae > Halyomorpha > Halyomorpha halys. Next base: position 471,030 of record NW_027111006.1, on the reverse strand, counting down.
TGCAAATTCTGAATTAAATCAGATCAAATGGGAAGAATTCTTACAAGTGTGTTACTATTACTCTATATACTACTAGAGCTATATACACTTTTGGTATGGGGATATGGTGATCTTAGGGTAAAATATTATTTTGGACTTCCTGGATGTCATACATCATCACCTGCATGGGAACTAACTCTGAAATATTCATTTGTGTGTTTTTAACCTGTTTATTTATGTGTTCTAACTTATTTATTGATTTATATGTTCTTAAAATGTATGTATTAGTTCTTTTTAATTTTTTTTTTTTTGTAAACTGTTCTACTGATGTAAATGTTTTGTTTCTGCTTTACTTATGAGTTGCTATCCATTAATGATTTTTGTTGATTTGCTTAATTGATTGGACGGTTGTTGCGGATCACTGGAGAGAAGATGTATGAAGGAGTGAAATAGAGGGAATAATGTATTGTGCGAATTAGTAAATTGCTATTTGGCTTTGTGTGAGAAAAAGGAAAACCAATATATTTATACAGAAAAGGGGGAAAAATTTGTTAAGAAAAAAAATGTAATTTTTAGTTTGTTGATAATTATTTTTTAAAAATGAAAATGTCCAATGTCCAATTATGGATTGATGGGTACGCTGTGTGTTATAGCATCCCAATGAATTTGGGCAGCGTAGACAAATAAAGCATTTCTCTCTTCCTTTCAAAGTCTGGTTATTGGCATTGTCGAGAGCGCTATAGCACACGGACTGAATGCATTTTTTCTTTTGTTTATTTATCCCCCCCCCTCCGGTGTAAACCTAAGACTTCCCATCCCATTGCATTTCCTTATAATATTATGCATACCCCTCTTGAACAGATCTGTTACTTGGAAGAACCTAAACTTATCTACTTGGAATTCTAATCTTAATCGACTAGAAAATACTTGACATATCTGACTACTTAAATCATATATTAAAATGGCATTTTAAATGACTTTAGCATGTCTATTTTTACATACGGGCTCCTCGACACCTTCCAATTCCTCCCGTACATAATTCTTACAATCTAAGATGCTTCCTGAAACATTGAATGCTCCTTTTATTCCTACTCAAACGCACTTTGTTTCTTTTGATTCCCCATGCTCCTCCGAGACACGTAAGTAGAAGATGGTTTCAATTATTTTTGAGTCACAATGTCATTGAAGGGCTACGAATGGGCGGTCTCCTCACAATGTTCCGCGCATCATCTTATCTTATTTTTTAAAAGTATAAATCGTAATTTTTTTAATCCTCTAACTTTATCAACATAGACTTTTTAGAATCCTGAATACATGATTCTCCTTAATACATTTTTAATTAGACCATTCTTTAGTTTAAATAGATGAATAAATAAAAGTATTTTATTGCATAGTAATTTCGAGTGCTAAGTCTCTTTGGAAATAATATCATTCTACAAACACTATTAATTAAGTTCATTTCAACTAGTCTACGAACACGAAACCGCTTCCTCGAGTCGTTACATCTCACGCTCTAAAAAACTAGAAGTTAAAATGATTTGTTGTGAAAGTTTAGAATAACACAGAAGACTATCCATCAAATACTGCGAAAATTTATGTGTTGCTAGGATCTCTAGTAAAGGTTACAATTTATTTTCACGAAAGGGCAAAAAACAACTTAAATACTTTTATAGGATGTAATTTCTTATTGTCATAAAATTCATGAAGTGAGGTTAATTTATCATTCTCATGTCTAAATTTTTTTTTTCGACAAAATTTCGAAATGCTAAGAATATATCTTACCTGAACTAGCATAGCGTGACCGGGTGACGACCATTGTTACTTAGTCGTACTATGAAAGAATCACACATATAGTATATAGTTGACTGTAAAAGTCCTTTAAGGGTACTCAACTATATTCTACATGTTCGATTTTTGTTTCTACATAGTTCGAATAAGCTAGCCTAGTTAGTATACAGCGGAAGTTCATTCAAGAGAGTTTTTTGTTTCATTAAGGAGAAAATTTGTATTAAACTTGCCTGAACCTGAATCTCGTTCAAACAGTTCGTTCATTTCGGCCTCGTTATTCAAGAAGGGTAGCGATAAAGGGTCATACAATGCGTCATTACGCAGTTCGTACGAATACTCTTATGTGCAGCGTACCGTAAAGAATAACATGGCCTGTAACAAAGATAACAGGGTCTGGGCCACCTCTAAGATTCTCCACCTGTTCGCTCTGCCAATGAAACGATATATTAATATAGTAATTAATGATATCTTGAATTTTAATTTATGATACAATAAAATTTCTTGTTCAACTTGAAAATGGAGTTAGTTTCTCCATAAAGTAAATCACTTAGTTCACTAGACATTTTTGATCTTTGATTTATTGTCTTACATGAATCGTCAATAATTCTGATCATTTACAAACAAGAATAAACCGTTTCTTGCTAATTGGCCACAAATAAATTTTTTTTTTTTTTTAATGGAAGCTCAAATTATAAATAATAATGATTTCTTCGTTTAACAAAAAACTTTAAATTAAAATATAATATGATCACAACATACCTATTGATTTATTTATTAACACATAGTTGCTGTCAACGGAAAAAACAATAACAAAAATATGTAAACCTAATTAATAAATAAATATAATTTTCATTTTTTTTTGTATTTTTTACTATGATTACACATCTACAAGAATTAATTAAATAAATGTGTTAAGATAGTTATTATAGCCTATACGTTTGTTTGTACCTAATTTCTGAGCGAATGGTCCAACTGATTTCATGTTCTGTTAGTTCATGTTATTGAGTGAGATCTCTTGAACGTTTTGGAACAATATGTGCTCAAAATACTGAACAATCGTATTATGAAATATGTTTGATCTTTTCATATACTATCATCCAACGATTTGAGCGGTTCAAAGTTTTTAATTTCTAATGAAAGTATCTTTCATCCCTTTGGATTTCTAGAGTTATTTTCGAAGTCGGATTTTTTATAATTTATGTTTTTTTACATTGTAGATTTTCAAGTCAATAATTTTAAGTAAATAATTAATTTAAAAAATAATAATTTAAAGAATTATTTTAAATATCGTATGTTAGATCTAATATAAAATTTTTCTAGCGCTCCAAAATTGGATAGAAACTTTTCTTTATATATCCCATTACAGTCATTATTAGAAGTACTTTTGTTGACTAGGATTACAATGAGTATTGTGATTTAATTAATTTATAAGAATTTTTTTTTTTATATACAATTCTTCCTTCCAGTAATAATTCATATCAGTCATGTGGTAATTGTAATTGGTAAGTGATAGATCTCGCAAATGGTAAAATAAAATAAATCAAAAGGAAGTAGTAAATAAGAGTTATTTTTCTTAAACTTTTCAGGATAGATATAATGGTTATTAAAATTTCTTTGTCAGTAGTTTTCCGTTGTTGATTGTCTTATCTTTGAATTTTTATAAATTGTTACTCGCATTTATGTAATTTGTACTGAGTAGCTAGAAAAATATATTACGTAAACAATAATTGAACATTTAAAATAAACTAATTATTGTTATTAATCATACACAGAAATCCCTTTAGACTTTTGTGTTCACGAAATAGATTGTGCTAATATATACGTAAAGAGTCTGCGAATTTAGAATGCGTTTTAGATGGTTTAATATCTTTTAATCATAAGTAAGTTTGATCAGATTGAAAAATAAAAATATTATGTTACACTAAACTTACAAATAATTTTATTTTAAAGATAATAGAGGTAATTTAACGTATTTTAATTTTTAACGCCCTAAAATGTGGAGAAAAAAAATCTAAGGTATTATTATTTATGAATAATTTCGAAGACAATATATGATATTTTTATTTAATTTTGTGATAATGTGATAATATTTTGTTTTAATTATTAAGTATAAATGAATATGATGTTAAACGCTGAAAGCTCCAAAATGCATAAATAAATAATAATGTTAGAAAGACCAATTTAAAAAAGAAAAATGCAATAAGTAACTTTCGACAGCGAAATCAATTTTTTAAAATATAATTTACAGTTGTAGGTAATCGAGTGGTAAAATTAATTTTTTTCTCAAGGGAGAAATAAATAACAAGTGATTTCACTGTCCCTGAAAGAAATGATTTCACCTGGTGGGCAGAAAGAGTGCCAGGCATTTGCTAACACATATTGTTACCATTTTGTTACGGTTGCCATGGTGAAATAAAAACACTAGCGATATCTGCGTAGACAAGAGGTGTGATGGTTGTCCTTGTGGAAATAAAAACACTAGATCGCTCGAACATATCGATGTTCAGACGAGTGGGTTTTGGTTTTGTGAAGGGGACAGTTTGATTTTTGAACACGTTACGATTGTTCAACGTGAAGTAGTTCTATCAGGCCCTATGTCTTTACTGTTTGAACCGAAATATTACCGTATATGTTTTGTTTTTTCAAAATTATGGTGTTCTACTTCAATGGACAGTCATTAACACTAGATGTGGGGATTTAGTGCAGTGCGTGGCAAAGTTTCTTCAGCACCTTCCTGGATATGAGAATTGTGGCAGGTGCCATCCTCAAACTTCTGGGGAAGGTGAGACGGAGACCGGAAAGGAAATATCGGACAACCTCGTGTTCTGCCAGGAGTACACGCAAAGACTACGTGGGGTTTGAACTAAATTTTATTTTGTTTTTATTTTATATTTGCTTTTATACTCTTTTGGATAATAATGTACATTTAGTTATTAAGCATTTAAGTAAATGTTAAGTCAACCTATTAGTTTTAATTGTTTTACTAATTGATAAGAATTCTTTTTTTTTCCTTTTTCATTCTGTGTTTATATATTTCTTATTATTATTAAACTTTTGTACACATAGTTCTGCTGTTCTTTCTATGCTTTTAGCTTGTTAATTTACTTAGTTTTTTTTTTTTTGTTGTTCACGAATATTACGATAATTCAACAGGTGGGTAGTAACACCCCTAGGTTTTCTGTTATCTACATGTAAAGGTATTCGCCAGTGGTCATAATTCGATAATTGTTTATATAGGGGTATATTGTAGTTATATTGTGGGCATATTGTTTCAGGGTTTTCGTTATTTCCAAGTAAAAAAAATAACGTGGCGCCTAAGAAGCAATTTATTCTTTATTGTTTTGTTTCTTTTTTTTCCTTTTGCGATTATTATTTTTTTCCCCTTTAACTCACCCCCTTCTCCGCTGAGCGTGGGCAAGTATATACGATAAATATATAACTAAGGATAAACCAATATTTATGCTTATAATTTATTGTTAGAACTTTTTTATTAATTTTTTGTTTGCTGTAAGATTTTAAAGGCACATGCACAATAAAAATTACTCAAAATACACTCTGATCGGGAGTGGGGATGGGCAGAACAAGGTTCAATTTCCGACTTGAAAGTTGAAAAACTTTCATGGGTTAGAAACAACTAATATAAAGGAATGCTGTAACTTTTTTAATTGTTTTTATCTTTTATATCATTCAAACTAAAAGTAAAATTATCGCCCATTCTAATTTACTTTTTGCGGTTATATTGTCTGGATCTTTCTTATTTTTTTTTATACCGGTAATTATTGATTACAGTTATAAACTAAGTCATTTTAGGGGAAAAAAAAAACTTAAATAATACTTACACTCCGACAATTTATTCTTCTAAATTCATATAACAAAGAATTAGACAATGAATGCCTTAGTTCTATTAAGGTGGAGACCATATATTATTATCCAGCAAGATTATCCTTCAAGATACAAGAGTAGACTGAGACACATTCCCGATGGTGGGGACATGGTATGCTAATGCGAGGGGACGCTCCATATTGTAAGTTGGTAATGAGCGATGAGCTTCCATCTTTCAGATCCGCTATCTATGTTACCTCGAGTTGGTGAGTAACAGTTTCTGAATAACAATTTCTTTACATATTAACTTATATTAGCTGCAAGTTTTTAAAACTTTCTAAAGCGGACAGTTTAACAACTGACTATATGAATGAGATGTGCTAACATCTGTGTAAACATGACGTTGACATGGGAAATTTAAGAAGGCCGGCTTCGTCACTCGAACATCAACCAGGCAGTGGTTTTCAAACCCACCTTTCTATGCACAGCATATATGTATAATGTGTATATAGACCACTGTCTGTCATATGTTAATAATCAGCTGAGGAAACGGATAATGAAGCCTTTCGTATAGTCAAGCTTAACCGACTCTAAGTATCACATTTTGGGGGCAGACAGATATTATAGATTCTCACCTAAAAGTAAATTAGTTCGGAATTAATTCCATTCGTAGAGTAAACCTACCATAAATATATGTTTGTACAAAATATATGTATAAGTTGAATTAAACATCAGTTTATTCCGAGCCTTAAGGACTAAGTTGGTGTAGTCTAGAATTAAGAATAAATACTACCCGAGGAACCGTCCACCATTAATGTGAACTAGATTATATAACTAAAACTGTTAAATTAAAGATTTCTTTTAATTTTATTTTAATAGGAATAGTTCCTTCTTTACATTACTCTTTAAAAATTTTGAATAAATTTCAGAAGTGCATTTCTCTATGGGATCGACCAAATCGAATAGATTCTAGTATAGTTTATTTTTTCACTATTCCCTCCAACATATCAACACAAATATTGTATAGGATTTATAACTGAAATTGGTAACTCAAAATTTGATTGAAATGTTTTCCGAGCGATAACTAGAAATGGTATATTACCACTTTTTGTCATTCTGTGATGTGTATGCCTAAATACAGCCTTACTGGTCTAAATTAGCCTTACTTGACGCCAAACCATTGTATAATTGTATAATGTTTTAGTAATATTTTCAAGTCTCGTAATTTTGAAAGTAATTGGATTGGATGAATTATACAGTATATTCATATGGTTTTATAATCAGCAAAGTGGACCCTCCCCGCGCATCCGACTCTCCACATTCAGTAGACTTGGACACTATTCTTTCACCCCTTAAAATACCTTCAGGTAAAAGAAGAAAGCATGTCTCTTTAACATTTTATTTATAATATTTATTTTAACAGGAGTATACGAAAAAAAAATTGTATTCTGCCTATTATTTCTGATAATTGTAACAACAGATAGATAACACATTATAATATGATTCAATTCTTCTCAGAATATAAAACTTCTAGTAATGCAAAGTAATGCGATCTGGAAACATTTTGAGGTTTCGGTGGAAATACAAGTTCTCAGAGTCGAAATAGTTGTCTCCTAAAATGGTTTGTGTGCTTTAACGAGATTTCTTAGAAATCTAAAAAGACACCGACATCAAAGACCCATCCGTGTGTGGAATTTTACCCACTAAAACCACTTTTCTACACATGTTCTATCCTCTCTAAGGGAATTCCGCGTTTGGCTTTACTTCATGGAGGGAAATGGCTGAGTGCCGCCTCATTGTAATCTTCGCATGGTCATTTGTCGCTTCTTGTTTCTTGTCTGCTATTCACTTCTTCTGGCCCTCTCTTCCGTTCTCAATATTTCAAGGACAATGGTGGTGTATTTCTTCTCGGTGGCCCAATTTTGGTCTGAGCGCAGCATGCAGCTCACCAAGTTTTCTAGCGTGATATTCACACCACAAAACCTTTCCAATTCGCTTCTTTCTTCAGTGAAGCGTATGTAAGTATAACACGTGCTCTGCTGTTTCTTCAATCGCAAGGCACGGAGGGCATTCGTCGGTATTGTCCAACTTAAAGCGGTACTGGTAGGCTCTAAAGCAGTCGTTGGATACATTAACTGTTGGATAAAAAATCGACCTCGCCATTTCGAACCAACATCGGATATCTACCTGTCAAAGTCCACCAGTCCACACTGTGATAGTTATTTGCCGCTCTTCTTCTTTCGAAGTTCGTGAACGTCGTCCATAATACCTAATTTTTTCTTCAACAAGAAGCTCAACAGGAGGCATTCTGGCTATTACACACTACACTTCATAGGAAATAGTTCGAAATCCACTTCCTGTCCTTAAAGAAACACTACGATAAACGGAAACCATCTGTTTCCTGTATGATTTTTTCCAAACTGGAGCTACATATTCATAATTGAAGGGACAACAGTAGCAAGAAGCCTTTTGCGACTCCACCTGGAACCTACAATGTTCGGCATAAGGCATGATATAAATATGATACTTTAGCAGCTTCGGCGCCGATGTACTCCGTGTAAACATTAAACCGAATGTGTGCGTTACCTGAAGAATGGCTCATCGACTTAGATCTCGTAACACTCGGTAAAGCGATGTACAATTAAGTGGTGTTTACTTTCAGATAGTTCTTATCCTCATTTAATTTAATAAGTCTTTTTTTGATAATAAAAAATCTCAAATACCTTCTACTGATCTTAGACTGTCCTCAGTAAATATCTCATGATATCCTTCAATTATATCTTGTCTAATTTTTTTTTTATATTTTTTTATACCATTGCATTTCAACAATAACAATTAAATGAATTTTGTAGGAATAATAACAACGTTCTTCTACAGGTTTTGCAACAACTACCGTCCCTAGGTTTTGCTCCAATGGGTATATGACCTTCCATCATATTATATAATCACTTATCTTGTTTATTAATTTATTTTCATTAAAATTAGGTCAATTATTTATGTTTCCTGTTCCGTAATCACGAATACGTAAGTATTAGGTGATATACCAACATTATATATACATATATATATATATATATATAT
>NW_027111006.1:335075-456125 GCF_000696795.3 Halyomorpha halys | reverse complement strand
AACCGCACTCCTGACCATCTTCTCTTCATTTTTAATTTATTATATTATTATGCAATGTTTTATTATAATTTTATTGTTGTTTAATTTATTATATAATATTTTATTACATTTTTATTATTACTTAATTTATTTTTACTTATTAAAATTATTTTTGTATTTCAAAAGTGATTATTTATTGTTAACAGGTGCTGACCCGATAGCCGACTCTCCATATGAGGAAGCGTTGTCAAAAACAGGTCTGTGTAGGTTTTACGAAATTTCCTTCTATGTCATATTCAATTTAGTACATTACAGCTCCTAAATAATTTAAAACTTTTAAAAACGTTATAATAAAAATTATTCAATAAATAGATTCACTGACCAGCAAAAATTAAGAATGGTGGTCATTTAAACGATTCATAAGCCCAAACCTTCGGTGTTTTTTAAAAAAGTGGAATCCAACAATTTTCAATTGAGAAGATTTTACATTTTACCTGGTCTTGAAAATTGTTTTTTATTGAAAAACCCACACTTTATTTATATTTTTGAAAACCTTGAACGTTCCTGATTGTGTTTAACACATTTTAAACAATTATTGTCAATTACTATTTCGGTATAAAATACATAAATTCCCAATTCAATGAGTCTGCCCATTTTACAGAATACCAACGACATCTAGGCGAAGATAGATGAAAAATATAAAGCGTTTCGGAATCATTATTGCAACGAAAAAACAAAATTATATATTAAAATTCAAAAGCGTGTTGTAAAAGTGCTGGAGCATGTCCAGATAAAGTATTTTAGGGATTTTTAATGAATTTTTGAAAAGATGCAAAAACTGATTTTTTATTATCGAAATCTAAAAAAACACCTTTTTTCATGCTTTTCCTCGGGTTTCTGCACTAAATACTACGTCAGCTATTATATTATTTATTAATATAACAAAACTATGAGATTCCAGAACAATGAAAAAACAAAATTATATTTTAACAGTCACAAATTTCTTGAAAATTAATAATTAACAAAGGTGAATTGGTTGTTGATCGCAAATCTTTATATAACGAAAAGATTGTCGAGGATGTGAGCAAAAAACAAAAATTAATTTTTATTAGTTCATGATATAATTTTTTATTGAGTCCTGATGTGAACCCTTCCTCAGGGCTAAGTACAAATCAAGATAGCAACCATGATGAAATAAAAAAAAAAAAGAACAATAAAAAGCAGTTTAATAAGAAAACAACCGACAATATTATCAGAAGGTAAGGTGAAATATAAGACATAACAGAAGACGATAACAAGCAGAATTAGAAGAATTAGAAAACGTAAGAAAAAAATGAAAAAATCAAACTAGTAAAAGTATATAAATAATGGAAAATTAAAATTAACACAAAAAGAAACAAAACGACGACATACAAGATATAATGGAAACTAGAAAAACATATAAGCGAAAATAACAACCTCTTAGTTCTGTTATATTATAATAGCTGATGCAGTATTTAATGCAGAAACCCAAGATAAAGCATGAAAAAATGTTTATTTTTCCGATTTCAAACCAAAAAAATCAGTTTGCATTTTTCAAAAAATCATTACAAATCCCTTAAATACTTTATCTGGACATTATCCACCAATTTTAAAACATGTTTTCTGAATTTTAAAGAGTTATAAATGATTTTATTTTTATGATTCCCTCATTTTCCAAAACAATAAATGTACCTTTTCATTTGACAATTTAAGGGTATGTAATCCGAACACTCCAGTAATCCAAACTATAAATACATGATATGTATTTTATAACTCATTTGATTCTGTAAAACTGATTTAATGAATAGTAGAAACATGTACAATACACATTTCGTTGGTGAATTCATATTTTTTTATTACGTTTTAATATAATACGTAAATCCATACAAAGAATATTTTTATTTATACTTGTTGTCACTTATAAATGAACAATCTTATAATTTTAACAAATTAAATCATCCATTAGCATTACTTGGGATGTAAAAGTAAGTATATTTTTTGATTTTTTAAAACTGCAAACCACCAAATTTCCAATAAAATATGTTAAAAAAAATTAAAGAGTTATTTTCATTTATATTGTTGAATTTTGTTACAATATTTTTCTTAATACTTTCTGTAATCCAAACTTCTCCCTAAAGCAATTAGATCATATAACCGAGATTACACTGTGGTTTAGTTTCGAACGTTATATGTTTTACGATGATTCTTTAATTCTAGTTTACTATTTGAATTTTTGTTTAATTATTGAGTTAATTTTAAAAGTATTAATTTTTCCGGTGAGAGTGAAAGTGACTTACGCCACTTTTATTCTCATCGGCTCGATTATGCTTAGCCTCTGAAGTAGGTTAATTTTTTTTTTTTTAAGTAATGTGAGATTTTACTTTAAATACTCTGTCCACTGCCTATTAATCAAGCTTATAATTAAACGATAAAATATAAAATTGTTGGCTTATTGCAGATACACTAGTTTTCTTGATTTTTTAATATTATTTTTTTTATAAACTTAATATTATTTTGAAATCATTTTTTAGAGTATATAATTTTATTTTATTTATTTGAATTATTAAATCTTATCTAACTTAATGACGATAAGTTTGGACTGATACTACGTATATTTTATAACGACAAACATTTAAATATATGGAGCGGGCTAGCTGAGTGAGTGAAGAACTAAGCTGTTTACGAGGCCTAAGGAGGAATATCCACTATGAAGGGGATACTGGATACTTTCATTGGGCCACACAGTGAGCCGAATCCTGAATTTAGTACAAAAAATTCAAATATGCTTTTTATTATTTTTTCACTTAACAATGAAGTCATTATGGGTAGGTAAAGTATATAAATATTGAATTAATAAAATGAATAGAGTTCCTGGGTAAAACCAAATTATATCATTATATAATTATATTCAGTTGAAATTGTCGATTGGTGTCATAAGACACTACCTGAAACAAAAGGCTTGTAAAAGAATTTATATTTTTATTTCCATAAAACAGACGCACTCATCTTCGAAAAATAATTACATGTACTCAATGGCTATGAACTAAAATTCTAGATCTTCTCGTAAAATACATATATATAGTGGAGAGATTATTACTGCCATTTTAGTAACCGTATACATGGCTAAAAATATTCTGAGGTCCATGTATATTGAGAGAATTATATCCTGAAACAAGGACTATCCCCAAAAAATATATACTCTACAAATCAGAACAAAGATCTGTCATAACATATGTCTGTCCCATATGGAGCTTCACTAACTTAATCAACTTAAAAAAAAAGTAAAAGTATTTCAAAACAAATGGCAAAGAATTGTAAATATATCTTCATATTATTCATTAATAACTAGGATGACTTAATACGTATATAAATTAATTCATGATTTATTTCAATCTTGCTCTAACTCTTAAAAACTTTTAATAAATGAAATAATAAACTATACAAAACATTTTTCTTTTAGTTTATGTTTTATTACCATAACATAAAACAGCTCATAAGTAATAAGTAGCAAAGAAAAATGAATTTTATAAGAATATAGCCTGAAACAATGTAATAATTATTTTACAGACTAATATTTACTAAGTAAAAACATTTATATAACAAAAAATCCTCAAACATTCAATATGTATTTTAAAATGGGAACAATACATCAAGGAATTCCTACTATCTCGCATTCAGTACGCTACATTGTAAAATGCCCACTGGTACGTGAGCTTTGATAATAGGTAAGAGTCAAAGTAATAAAATAACAATAAAATCTAATTTATTACTACCTGTTTAGCATTTGATAATAAAAATTTCAATTAGAGGACCTATTCTTTCTGTCAGGATCTAAAACCGTTATTTTTACCCAATAAATTTCACATTAAAGTTAATGTATTATTTTTAAATCATTAGATAAGATTAGATAATTATTAGAAACGTTGTATTGTTTTTTTGTAAAATTAAAAATTATCGAGGGGTATGGAGAGAAAACTTTTCACAGATAATTGTGATAATGTTCACCATTACTTGTAAGAGCAAAATACAATTAGATAATGAAAGAGATTTTTGGAAGTGTGAGGCTCGACATTTTTTTAATTTTAACCATCCATATTGGTTTAGATTAATTCAGGATTTATCATTTGCGTACGTTAAATATTTTACGTATAAAGAGTATTATACTTTACTAGAATTCCCCGCACGAAAAATAATATAGGTTGTTTTAGTAAGTTTTCGAAGCTGATTTTTTTAAATCAAAATTAGGTAATCCGTATAGAATAGAAATATAATAATCATAAGCGCACACCCTAGGACAAAAATTTGTTTTAGGACTTTTAAAACCGATTAGTGCTGTAATTAACTTGGTTTTCTAATCAATCAATTTTTTTTTTTATAGTTACATACCTTCAGTAGCTTTACTGAATTATTTCTACGTTAGTAAAAAATCTGTACTACCAGATAAATAAACAAACGACGATAGGAAATATAAGGATTCCTTGCTTTATTCGGCAATACTGCCCAAATACATCGGGTAACTAGAATACACAGCATACTTATCAGTCCACGATTGGATATATAAACACTAATATATGTTAATCAAAGATACAAAATCTAATTTGTTTTCTACGTTTTCTTTATTAGCCATATCTCAATCCGTTACGCAAATGCAATAAAAATTAAACGAAATTATCAATAAATAGAAATATTAAAAAAAACAGCCACAGCACAATTAAAAAACAAAAAAAAAGCAGAGAAGTGTACTTTCTTTTCTCTGTACGTAGGATTGCATTTTTCGTGTTTAGGGTGCAATAATATATAGGAATATTATTTGAAGATTGAGAGTTTTAAATTCAAGCACACGAAAAGCCTAAAGTGAGATCATCTTTTACATGGTTATAAAGAATTAATTTACTAAACAGAAATTTTATTTCAAAGATAATTAGAAAAATTGTAAGTGTTGTAGTAACTCGATGACTGAATGAGTGAAATAATTGATGATACCATCTCGTTAATCTTGCATAATCCTTTAGTACAAGAGCCGGAAAGAAAAAAAGGCAGTTATTTCACCCCAATTTTTGAATACTTTAATGAAAACTATATGTAATTAATAGTTAAAAATGATAAGTCTGGCAAGTATAGGTAGGAGGAAGAAAAAATGGCGGAAAAAAAATTAAAGAAGAGTAAATTTGCTGGAATATTAGCCCTAATAGAGCTATTTACGTCCAATACGTAGGAATAGTAGTTTTCATGATATTTGCTAAAATAAATTGATTTATAGTTGTTCGGACAATGAGTTAGATTTATGAAAAACTTTATTTCAGAAACCATTGGACGTACAGATGTCTGCCAGTACTCAAATTAAAGCTAGTTAAGTTTACTATAAAATAGTTAATAATGTTTATCTTTGTAGGAGCTGTAGTTTTTATGATATTTCACGAAATAAACTCACAAAATGTCAATTTCTACTTATTCGTAAAAAATGTTGGATTTTTGAAAAAATATATCTCTAGATCCATAAGACTCACATATGTCTGCTAACACTCAAAATAAATGAAATTTAACTTACTATAAAGTAGTTTATGACACTTATCTTCGTAGGGGTAGTAGTTTTTATGATATTCACATATGAATATAAATTTGGCTAATGAAAATTTGTCCGAATAACTATAAACGAATTTATTTTAGCAAATATCATGAAAACTACCATTCCTACGAAGATAAAGGTCATCATCAACTTTATAGCCCATTAAAGTAGCTTTAATTTGAATACTAATAGACATCTGTACGTTACACAGTTCCTGAAATATAGATTTCTCAAAATAAATTAACTAACTACTGATATTTCAGAACATCATGAAATGTTGCTTTTTAAAAAGCTATATCTCGAAAACTATTTAGCGAAAATAATTCTATTAGACCTCATGTTTTAGCAAATTTACTTTTCTTTAAATGATGTTCTCTTAGGTTTTCTTGTGTTGTTCCTACTTTTTAAGATATAGAGCTCCGAATGAAAAATTAGTTCTGTTTATCGCTTCGAAACAGCCGCCATTTTTTTATTCCCCCTACCTATACTTGTCAGGCTCATCACCTTTGACTAGTAATTTACTATTTATTAGTATTAGTAATTTAGTATTAGTATTTATTAGTAATTTAGTACATAGTTTTCATTAAAGTCATCAAAAATTGGGGTGAGATAACTGCATTTTTTCTCCTCTTGGGCTCTTGTACTATAAGATTTGTACCAGAACTGATGTAGCACTCATGCACATTATGTAGCACATATCAGTATCACGGAACAAACCTAACACAACAATATTTTCCTAATGCACATTACAATTGATAAGATGGATATAAGGGGATTTTATCATTGTATGTATGTACAGGGCGTATATGTGTGGCAACGAGGAAGTAGTTTTACTGCCGTCACATCCATTACCAACTATCACGCCAGACCTTGTGCGGCAAAACTGTCACAATAGTAAAGGTTATCAGAACAGGAATTATTATACATTTTGCACAGTGGGTGCGACAGTTGCTGGCTGTGAATTGCAACTGTGTAGCGCGTCTTTATGATGTTTTTACGCCAATTGTTAAATATCATACAAATATATCTTTAAAATTTTACTTTCTAATTATTTATTTCTGTTTTTCTAGGATATGGGAAATTTCATTACTATGTCCTTATCTTATTCGGCGGGACATACATCGCATCCTCCATGGAAGTGACCTTGGTATCATTCATAATTCCCGCTGCTAAATGTGATTTCTCGATGTCCTCACGGGATGCAGGAATACTCACTGCTGCTCCACTGTTTGGTATGTAATCGCTACAGTTTGACCGGACGGATGAACATGGTAGCTTTTTCACTTTTAGAAATCTAAAAACAACGTTGTATTGTTTACTTCCTGATACTCCGATAATGAGTAATCGTATGTAAATAAAATACATACTGCATTTTAATACAGTGTCTGGTACCATCCTAAACATTCACTACCTCTTCGTGTAAGATCTCACAATCGTTACTGATATGTTAGGTAAGAAGAAAGTATAGTTCAAAGAGTGGAAAGACACGCGAGAAGATGCAAACTGATAAGAAACCAATGAAACAGCCGCAAATAATTAATCACAATTAATTTCTTTTATATATCTTTTTTTTTGATATCATAAAAGAAAAATAATTAAATTCGCATTTAAACTAATTGTAAGATTGTTCTGCAAATATTCTTGATTAGGATTGTTATATTTTTAAAGAAGCTGAACCTCCTTTCTTTAGTTATTTGCACATATTCACTTCATAATGCCATCCTACATCCAAGATATTTGTTCGTATTACAATAAGTGCCTCTGTGTAGCTTGTTGTGAAGGATGTTATTTTAGTACTACATATAAAGTAGTTATAATAAATATCTCAGTCAGGGGTGCCCATAGAAAGAGAAGTTAAGATACCCTTTTTTAGGGGGGGAGGGGATAAACATTTTCAGGTTATCCCAGGGGAAGAGTAGAAATTGTTTGAAGAAAAAATTATAAGAAATGAGTAACAAAACTAAAATAACATAAGGGCAATCGAGGGGTAGTGGAAATTCAGCACATTTATATATACATTAGTTTATTCTTTTCTTTTTTTTAAACCATAACATTCTGATTACAAAAAATATTCAAAGACCTAAATTATTTACAAGATAGAAATATAAAAATTTGATTGGCAATCATGCAAATATTTAGTGAGAATACAAATAATGAATTAAATAAAAAAACACAGATGGGAAAACTAAACAAGAACCATTTTACACTACCAAAGTAAAACTTAATGTTGTATTGCCACTGCTTTGTCATACTTAAAAGTAACCTATAAAGTAATCATACTAAAAGTAACCTAAGCACAGAGTTCAAAATTGTTGGCAGTATTTATGCTCAGTGTACATCACTCATTCAATAGTACAAGTGGTTTAGGAGAAAAACTCTGCTGTCAACTTAATTCCATAGTTCTCTTGTTTGAAATTAAATTATTACAATAACTATTATTCCATAAAATTTAAGATTTTAAATTTTGATCAATCGGTACACTATATTGCATTGCCTACTTTCAAATTATTTGTAAATTGTTTGATTTTTTCACTGATTTTTTTATTAAATACATTTACATTTTGATGTTTTCATAATGTCAGCTAATTTTTATATTATTTAAAGTAATCTTGTGAGTGTAATTAGACCAAATACAAAGTTATTACACAGATGTCATGGGACTATTTTTGAACCATAAGTACACACAAGCGATGATTAAACAAGTTTTAAACAAGCATAATATCCATATTATATTCAAATTACCATATGTGGTAGCTCTTTAAAAAAAAAACATTTGTGAAATAAAGCCCCATCTTTGCACTTGTACCGACTAATTTTATAATAAATATGCGGCATATTTTATTATAAAACTAAAATAACATAGTTTACTCATAACTAATTAGATACTTAGGAATGGTGCAATGAGGCTAACTTCTCTTTTGATTAAACTTTATAGTAAATTAATTACTGAGTAGTACAATTTCATAATCATAAGCAAATTGTTAAAAACTTATTAAACTATCAAATATATTTTAGTTGTTTACCTGTCGTATTTTCTTTTCTTAAATTATTTGCTCCAAATATATATTTTTCCTTAAATATATTATCATATTTTTATGAATAAAAATATATAATAGAATAGGTAAACTGTCTAAACAATATATTTAAAACCTAATATTTATTTAATATCTTCTATCCCATAACATTGTAAGCATCCCTTTGGTAGAGCTTGATCCAGGAGTTTCTCTTCTGAACTATCTATCTTCTCCTCCCCCATTCTATCCTTCTTTTTGTCAAAGGCCTCCGGAATTGTGTCTTTTTACATCTTCCTTTTGGTCTCTATCCTTCCACATTTGTTTTATACATAACTCTTACCAAGCTGCATTTAAAATCAAAATAGTGAAATTATAAATAGTTTTTAATACATAATTAGTAGAAGTCGACCTGTGTGAGAAGTAGTGCTTACATTATGTATCACTAGCATTAAAGTGGAGGAATGTCATAGTAAGCACCACCTCTTCCAATGATTTGAAACCCTGAATGTGTGAATACTTGATAATTTACTTCTAACTACAAAAATTATAATATAATATTACTCAAAGAGATTGTCACATTCAATTTTCTGATAATGTCCAGGAAAGGGTAAATTTTAAGTAATACTCTCCAGATTCCTTGGATGTTAAGAATTACGTCAAATTTGGGGAATAATTTTAGATTTTGCTCTTCCTCTGCTATAAATTTTTGTAGTAACTTGCCAAGAAGGAGTCCTTAACTTAGGGGAAGTGGACACTCCTATTTTTAGCTGTTATCTACTTATACAATTTAGGTATTAAAGACAATTAAATTTGGGTATAATATGGCTACTAATCTTATTTAAGCTGGTGGTTGTTTTCTTAATATCAGTAAGCTAATAATTTCATTCCAATTTTACAGATCATGAAGTTTTACATTGGTAGTGTAACTAGTTCTTTTTAATTATGATCATCACTTCTATTATTTAATTCTTATCAAGTCCAATTTTATTCTTTTAAATTAATATTTATAGTTCCACTAAATAGTTTCATATTCACAATCATCAATTGTATATTCATATTTCTAGATTTGAAATACGTTTGACCTGTGAATATTTGTTTGAATTTGATGGTCTTAATTTTTTTTTTTTATAAACTAATGCATTACTTGTTTTAATTTATCTTAAGATAATCAATAAATTTAAATTTAAATTTTTAACTTATGTTTAAGATATCAGCATTAATCATATTTAACTGAAATATAATTGAATGAATATTTTTTAAATATAATTATTATTGCCTAAAATGAAATCAACCTCTTTTTAATTAAATTAGTATTTTCACATTATTGCTTAAAACCTTCTATACAAATGTTAATGTATATATGTTGTTCTCTTTTTTCAGGGATGACACTTGGTTCTTTTTTCTGGGGTTTCATGGCTGATTTGAATGGGAGGAGGAATGTTCTTGTTTACTCACTTATATTCGGAGGGCTATGCGGTTATGCTTCTAGTATTGCTCAATATTTCCCAGTGTTCTTGCTTTTGAGGTTCTTTAATGGTTTTTGGTATGTATTGATTAATGTCATGTTTTAAAGTGAAATAAAAATGTAATAGTATTTAAACCTTATAAATAAAAGTAAAATTTCATTAGTCGATATATTTTGTAATTAACTTTAGTCTGCAACCAAAAAAAGGGTCTAATTTGTTTATTAATTTTAAAGTTATTGAATGCTCTAACTCTATACAAATTTTATATTATGGTTTATGAATTTATTATGGTTTATGAATTTATTATGGTTTATGAATTTTTAATTATTTCAAATTAATTTTATCTGCTATTGTCATACATAAAAATTGTATATTATTGATTGTAAGAAATGGGTTAAAGCAATGGTAATAATATATTTATTCTCATTGAATTCAGCAAACTTCAAAGAGGATTTGGATTGACTATTAAAAACATTATACTAGTTCTCTACTACTTTAGATTGAATTGCATTCAATGAGCCTATTTTAGCATAGTTATTAGTGCATAAGAAAATTAATGCGACAGGAGTGTCCTACTTTTTTGTTCCCAAAGAAGTGTCCCGGGAGCATTTATCTCATGGCTGATGATTTGTACATTTTATATATATATATATATATATATAATTAGATGTAGTGATGACAAAATCAAAAGGAGACCTGAGCAAAACTAAATTGAGTATAGCTGGGAAAGTAAAAGGGGTAACATAACATAAACAAGTGACAATAACAACAAGTGGTTAACAGAAGGTCGGTTAAAACAAAACAGATGAAATACTAGAGAAATATAGATGTTTATTTCCCAATATGAGCAAAATGGCCAAGGCTACACCTCTCCTGGATATATGGTTAATATCCTATTTAGTTAAAATATTTAGCTAAATAATTAGACTTTTGTTAACATCAACAGGATAGCCCCAGAGGGATAATTTTAAGAGGAATGACATATTAACCTAAACTGAGTACTGATTTTCTACAATGAAATGTATAATTATTTTATTTTTAATATTTATCAACAAAAATTGTTAGATCAACCTTCATAAAAACTATTTATGATGGATTCTAAGTTATATGATTGTATCAAATTCAATTATGAAGAAAAAAAAATTAAAACAGCTAATATTTTATTTATATAGTAAAACATATAGATTCATACTTATAGTTCTCATTATATTATTTACAAAGGAGTAGTCACTGGCACTGATGGTCTAACTGTTTCATGCACTTAAGTCCATGAAGAAGTTAGCAGTTAAATTGTAACCAATGATTTCTCCCAAAGCATTCCTGATAATCAGGCCTAATCTAAAACTGATATATTGACTATTGTTTTTCAGTATGGTTGGTGCTTTGAGTCTCTGTTTACCTTATCTTGGAGAATTTCAACCGATCAGAATCAGAGAGAAAGTTTTATGTTGGATGGAAATGGCTTGGACATCTGGCATTATATTATTACCAGGTAGAGAATGATGACAATAATTTATTTTGATACAATAATGAGTATCTTATATTTGTATTGTTTCTCATTAAAACTATAATAAAAAATATATATACATATCGTTGTTTAATAGTTGCACATCTGATAAAAAAAAGTATTGATTTTATTTTGAATTGGAGATATTCCAAAAATAGTACCATTAATTTGTGTATCAAAGCTGTAAAACTTAAATTTTGTGAATTACACAGTTAGATAGTTTTTCAGAACCTTTTTACAGCCATATTAATCTTTCTTATTTTGTGAAGCTTCTTTTGCTTGCACTAATTAAAAATGGTTGATGTGTCTCCCCTCAGGCAATCAATCCCTAGGCCCAATGAAAATTCTTGTAGGATCAGGACTAGGGAGCGACCATGATAGCAAGGGAGGAACTAAATTAGTAATGCCAATTTACCTTCACCATAACTTTACTAACCTATTTCAAGTAGTTACTGAGATTACCTACAAAAAATAGATTATCCATATCAAATAAAACTAAAATATTCCTGCCTCATTTTTCTGACTAGTTATCAATGGAACTATATGTTATACTTCTAATGCTGCTCACAACATAAGATAATAAATTTTTAGGTTTTTACCTTTTTTTTTTTGTCAAGGAATATATATTATTTCTTTATTTATTACAGCTATAGCATGGCTTATCATTCCAATGAAATTTGAAATAAAATCTGAATACTTCTTATTTCATTCATGGAATTTGTTCGTTATTGCTTCTGCTACACCAGCATTTCTTTTGGGATTATGGGCACTACGCTTTCCAGAAAGCCCAAAATTTCTCTTTGATATTGGGGAGCAAGAAAAAGCCTTAGAAGCTATGAAATATATTTATCATATCAATACAGGCAAAGCAAAGGAAACATTTCCAGTAAGTTGACTTAATTCACTGTATAAAGTTAATGAAATAGATTAGTTAAATCAATCGAAATAATTATATATATTGAGTGAATTGAAAATAAGTTCTGTAGAATATTATTTGTAAATATTTGATTTTGATGAATCTTTCATTAAAATTATTTGATGATAACAACTACAATAAAAATAGACTACCTTATATGAATACAGTTTATCAATATATTATGATCAGATATAATTAAATAAACTGCTGATTTTATATATTTGATTATTTTCATTAAGTTGTACTAATCATATTATCTAAAGTGCTATGTAATTGAGGTTCATGTTATTCTAGACCATCAAAAATACTCATTTAAATTACATTTTAAGAATTATAAACTTACTAAAATTTTATTTACATATTTATATCAAGCAGAAAATGATATATACCTTTTTTTAATTATATTTTTTGTTCTATCAATATTAACAAAATAAATATTCCAGTATTTACTGACTATTCTTCCCTATCCCAAAAATATATGTGTAATTTTTTTTTAGTTTGGTTAGAAATTTTACTTCATGTTTCATTGCCAGTTAAACTTACTCTTACCTGATTACTGTTATTATCAAACTAATTATAATCATAACTATTTTTCATAACAGGTTGAAAGTTTAGAAGAAAAAGGAATAAGTATTATTGGTTTCAACATGGAATATAGTAAAACTAAAAAACATACTAGGAGTCTGTCTGTACTTGTGAGGAACATGGTAGTCATTGCTAAGACTTTATTTAAACCACCATATAGGAAGAAGACACTCCTCAGTTGTTCAATTTCGTTTGGGGTCACTTCATGGTAAGGTATATCTTTCTTTTTTTTCACATAAAAAATAATATTCTGCCTTTGAAAAATCGATTAATAATAAATATGTTTTTAGTTATTACACTTTGATGTTGTGGTTCCCAGAACTCTTTACACGCTTCGAATATTACTCAGTTCTGCATCCCGGTCAAAGTGCTTCAGTGTGTGAAGTAAGTTCCGTTTTCATTGAAAGAGAGGGCCCTTGTGAAGCCAATATTGAAAATCAGGTTTATTTGAATACAATAATTGTTGGAGTAGCATGCATTCCAACGAGTCTTTGGCTACCAACTTGTGTGAACAAATTGGGTACTAAATTCTTCATTGGTAAGCATATTTTATAATTGGTGCAGTATATATTTTTTTTATATCACTTTTTTAATGCTTAGAATATTCATTGTGAGAATGGAAAAAAAATGTATTTATCCTTCCTATTGATATTCACTCAGGCATTAGGAAATATTCTATCAAGAAAAAAATTATCATTTATCTATTTTCTCTTTTTTCAGTGTTTTGTGTTTTCTGTGCTTCATGCCTTTCATTGGGCATGAACTTCGTTACAACATCAACTCAGAATTTGGTTTTATCTTGCTTATTTGAATCTCTAACATCACTCGGAGTCGTGACTCTTTATTGTATATTAGTTGAAATATTTCCAACGAATGTTAGGTAAAATATTCAATTATTATTAATAAGATTAATACTTTTAATTTATTATAACCACTATTATTGAATTTTTTTTATAGAGTAATGGCTACTAGTCTCACAATAGCTAGTGGTAGAGTGGGAGCATTGCTCGGAAACTTAGTGTTTGGATACTTAATTGATTTTGAGTGCATAGTTCCAATCCTACTTTGTTCAGGTGTTCTTTTTGGTAAGTAGTTAACAGAAGTTAAAAGTAATTTATATGTAAGATGTAAATTTTAAATATCTAAAAAAAATATATTAAAAGAGGTATAAGCCGTTTGATCAAGAAAATTGATCTTGAAAATTCATAATGTGGGTACTAAGAATGAATATGGCTATTAAAGACATATTAGCCTTTTCATGGTTTAAACTAACTTATTTTTGGTTGAAGAACTACTATTTTACATTAGTAAGGTTGAATCTCTAATGATTCTTTGCTCTGTAATTGAAATATAACTTTATTTTAAAAATTAGTATCCATCCCTCAAAAGTAAACAAAAATGACTGGCACTGAAAGAGTTATTTAAAAATTTTAAATTACAAAATATTTAGTATAACTCTCTCATTATTTTATATTTATATTTTTAAAATTCTATAATAGTTATTATTACTATTTTATTTATTTTTTTTTTTTAGCTACTGGAATTGCATGCATATTTCTACCAGTGAAAATGAAAATAAAAACAATTGAATTTGTTTGAGGATTGACAATATGTAGTATTGTCGGCTATCCAAATTATCTCCTGAAGTTATAAATGTGTTATTTTTTACGATAATACTTCATTATAGCAGTACAGGATGGTAAAACACCATAAGCAACTTTAAATAGCATACAAAATTGCTGCTTAAAGCAATTAAAACTTTAATGCTGATTGTGATATAGCAAGTTTGCTCTTCTTAATTGTTAGGGTTTAGAAAATGAAGCTAGTCAAATATTTTAGAGGCCAAGTTACAAGTTGTTCCAGATCGCTAACCAGTATTAAAATTTCAATGCATGGGAAAAAGCACAAGTGTAACATCTATTACAATGGAAACTTAAGTGCTATGATGGAAGAGGAAGTCTTATTTAAATAATGATAAAATGGTGTTACCTAATAATCATGGGCTATTTAAAACAGAGCCCATTGAATATAGCCTAAACATATATTTAAAAAAATTTTCTTGTGCTAACCACATTTTCCATTTCATCTTATTTTCTATATGTATCTCAAAAAGAAAATAGTAATAATTCTTTCTGAACTGTAGCTTTTATTACTATATGATTTCATTCAAGTTGAAAAATAAATCATTATTTTTGGAAGACTTCATAATAAAACACAGTTTTATTTTATGTAACTTATCGATTTACATACATTTTTGAAAACAAAAAAATCTAAGGAGTTTTGAGACTTTCAAAATTCAAAATTTTAATAATAAATTAAAATAATTTTTTTTTATGTTATTACGATATATAAATATGTCAAAGGAAAGCAAATACAATAACCTGTAAAATTAACTATAGAATATCCCTCTGGTACATTTGATTGTTAGATTCAAAACATCGCGAGATTCAACTGTTTCAAAATCTCTATTAAAAAACTATCCATGTAAAAAACATGAAAAATATAATTATGAGAGATAGTTGACTGTGGATGACGTACGAGGAGAAGATGGTTGGGGGTGTGGTCAAAGAGAAACACAAATCACACAAAGTACAAAGTAGTAACTACTACTTATTTGTGTTTCTCTTTGACCCCCAACCATCTTCTCCTCGTATGAAAAATATATATTTTTAATGAATTTAGTTGGTACAATCGATGCATAGAAAAACCATAAGAACTGAGACATAATGGATCAGCACTAAGGTGATTTTATATGGAATCATCCTTTACAAAATAACCAATATTTTAAATTTATATAGCTTTGTAAATTAAAGCGTATTAAGTATAAATTCTCTCAATCTCTGAACATAGGATCTCTCATCATTGCAATTCTAGACTTATTTGACAATTTTTCAGTAAACATATGTTGATCAATAAAAATATGCTAAGTTGTTAGTTATCAGAGTATTTTAAAGATACAATTGTTGTCTATTATTGATCTAAAATTAAAAATAAAATAAAAATGCTAGTGCCAAAGAATTTATCATAGTTAGAATTATTATTTTAAATGTTATTAAGATTAATGCAAAATATTGTAATTTAGTTCTCTTGAAACTCATAAGCAAAGATTGATCTGTTTTAAGGCTATGAAGCAAATATGCTTAAGAGAAAGTAATTTACAACTTAGACTACAAAAGGATTTTAATTCAACATCCTTTTATACCTATACAGTAATTTTTAAATATACTGATCAATTATTATCAATCAATTGTTAGAACATATTAATTAGATCCAATGCAATGCATTCAAAAATATTATACTTCATGTTTAAAGAAGTAATCAATATTCCGTTTTTGGGTAGTACTAACCTTAGGGCCTCACAATCCAGATCCAGCTGGAGACATAAACCAGGAGGAGCACCTGCCACTTTTTGGAAATTATAAACAATAAAAAAAAAAGCCTAGGAGAAAAATAAATTTTAGTTTATTTAAGCTACTTAATTGGAGATATATTTTATTGAATTTCAAATATAAGGTAATATACAATAACTTTTTTTTATAAAATTGTTTTTCCGGAGGATGGTAAAGAATACTCATGATGTAATTTCCCGGGGTTGCCAAAGGCTAGGGTTCTGGGAAACAAAATCATAGGTTATGTCATCATAATTAACTCTACTTTGACAATAAAACTTATAAGATTCAATTTTAACATTTAAAAAAAAATAATGTTTCACTTTTTCAATTAACATTAGAACGCTGAATCAATATAAAAACTCAACATTGTATTATTAATGTAACACTAATAACTTTAAATTTTATTTATTAATATAACAGGTAGTTAACAGTTTTTTTATTTCTTTGATCAACTCCATATGTATAAATGAGGGTACATTAACACCATTTTTCATATTGCTCCAATTTCAAGTGGTCAGGTTACCATCTATAGTAGAGGCTGTGATGGCAACATATGTTGTGGCAAGAGGCAGTGTTATAGGTTTGACAATCCTGTGAGATGAAACTTAACACTCCCTCTCAGGTGAGGAATTGGTCTTCCATCCATCAGCGTCAGGGGTCCAATAGTTCTCTCAATCCCCTTCCCTTCCCCCAAGAAGAATAGTACCATCTGTATTGATCTTTTTATATTGTATAATATGTGATAAACTATCTGTATAAGTTGTAGATTAACTAAGTATGATTTAGTTCTGTAAATTAAAATTTACAAGAATTGTTGTAAATATGAGTAATTTATTTTAAATTTTATAAAATAATTCAAGAAATCTTAAGGCTGATTCATTAACTTTTAGATTATTTTACAATTATAATACTTTATCTACCGAATTATGTATATTTGTGTACTGTCAATGACATACATTAATGTGAATGTAATTAAAATGTATTATGATAATATTTTATTTAAAAATTGAAATAGTGATTAAAAAATTATGAAGTGTTATTTATTTATGTATTAGATATTTCACCATTGTAATTGGACTATCCTATTCATATTCCTTCAATTTTTTTTGTTTAAATTTTTCTGTTCCCTCTTTTCATTATTTTCTCCACCTGACGCTTTTTCAGTTTAAGTAAATTTGAGAACTCACCCATTATTTTTAACAAATAAGTATAGGTCCTTATATTTATATGTATTTGATTACTATTTATTCATTTTTTTTTTCTTTGGAAATGTCTAAATACACATTTAGAACTGTGTACAGACTGTCCTAATTCAATAGCTGTTCTGATTTGGATAACTGTATTTCAAAAACTTTTTTTAAACATGACTTTTCTTAAGGATTAATTAATTTATGAAATGTATGTCTTTATTCAGTTAAAACCACACACATTTTTTTTTGTTATTTTCTTTTCTTTTTTATTAAAAGTTTTGAAATCAGATTTTTTTTTTTAATTATTTGATCCAGAAACCATTATTTTGGTTTTTATAGTACCTACTGGAAATAAGAAATCGTAATGAGATTCAAGTTTTTTTTTTTTTTAATTAATGAAATATCAGTTAGTTTTGATTAACTAGGACTAAGGAGAGGATATAAAATTGGAATTCATACTTCAGATATACACTTCATTAAAATAACTGACTAAGTTAGTTTACATAAAAACAATAATTTAAAAGTATCTATATACAGGTCAATAACTTGATTGGGCCAAGCACCCAACACTGCAATTTTACATTTCAACTGCTTCCTGAGGTTCAGGGACTGGAAGAAAAGTCGGGAAGATGGGAGGATATCCTGGCAAGTATAGGGGAGGTCTCACACTACCAGATTTAAGCCGAGATGCGAGCTGTTTTTTCCATTTTGTTCTTCTATTCTGGAACCAGGTTTTTATCTGAACTTCTGTTAAGTTGAGTGCTTTGGAGAGTTCCATTCTCTTACTCACACTTAGGTACTTGTCAGACTGAAACAAGATAAATTTAGAAAAAATAAATCACTAAGCAATACTTTGTATTACAAAGTAAACTATGGTTTATAAAGCTATCTATTATTTTTCAATCTTCATACTTTATACTTAGTTTAAAAACCGGCACTGCTTCTAATGCATCATAATGCTAAATTGGTGTCTTAACACACTTCATACTTTATTTCTAAAAAATCCAAAATAAGTGCACTTTTCTTTTGAAAGGGATCTTATAAGAATTGTGACTATTTTTATAAAAATTTTCAAACATTGTAGAAAAAAAGTGGTGTATTTTGATGTAAATTTTATGGAAGTGTATTTTGCTTGAAAAGATATTCCTTTTTAAATTCTTGCAAAAAACCTAAGAGAAACACCTTGAGGTTATCCTGTACTCTTCGACTTATAATAAGGACTGATTGATATTATTTGAAACGTTTTCAATGGAAAATAACACTCACCCTTATTTTACTGTATTATTTTTTATTAATAGAAAAAGGATCTTGATGGGGGGGGAGGGGATTTGTGAAAAATTCACCATCCTCAAATTGTTCTAAGCAAGATTACAAATTTCAAGCTCAGTATTTATTCTTCCAGGTGGCTGTAGTTTGTCTTGAATGAAAGAATAATTTTTTTCTGGGACAAATGTCCCCTAAGAATAAATACATTGTTCACAAATTAAGGTTAAATGTCTGGCAGACATTTAGAAGTGTCTGTATACTTTGGTTAAATTAAAAAAACCTTTGGTTAAATTATAATTTATAATAGTAACCAATAATGGCGGTATACATAGCTCACAATCATATGGAGGTTTAGTTATGTAGTAGGTGAAGGAATAGGTGTTGTTTAAAAGAAATGATGGATGAGGATTGACGAATAGAGAGAGGAAGAGAATTTCAGAAGGAGGATGCACTTATGATAAAGGACATGGTGAAGGAGGTGGTTCTATGGGAGGACATTTATAAATCAATTGGTTGGGATCTCATGTTTAATAAATGAATTGATGATAGTACAGTGAGGAGATCAAGGATATTGATCAGTTTTTAATTTTAAAACTTGGAACAGGAAAACACCCAAGAAGTACCCTCAGGAGGTTGGATAGAGCCACTTTAACTAGGTTTACCAATGGGAGACATGAGAGTGTCTGGAGATACCTGAAGATAAATCTTATGAAGTAATTTATGAGTCTCTTCAGTCTCAACTCTAGACCTGCAGATAGCCCTCTTTAGATCAAGAAACCATAGTGAAAGTGGGGAAAAACATGAGAGGATAATAGGGGCTGGTGGGTATTCTTAGGAATGTAATCATGGAATTTTATGAATTGTTTAAGTACAGTTATGGATTTGTGGGTGATCTGCAAAATATGATTATTCCAGGAGAGGTGTTGGTTGAAGGTGATTCCAAGGTTTTTTATTGTGAGATAGAAGTGAATCGATTGGTTGTTGAGGAAAAGTTAGGGATAGTAAGGGAGGGAATGCAAGAGGTGCTTGGAACCAATAAGAATGGCCTTAGTTTTTCCAGTGCTCAACAATATCAAGTCGTTTATCGCTCATGCGTTAATGCTATTTATATCTTCTTGCTTCCTTTGAATGGCCTCAAGCATCTCAGAGGGATGGAAGGATATGTAGATTTGGAGGTTGTCAGCATATAAGTGGTATTGTGAATGGTGAAAAGAATCAGGGAGTTGGTGAAAGTGAAGACCTCTGAGGAACACCTTGTGTTAGAAAAAGGGGAAAGGATGGAGATTTGTTCAGAATGATAACTGTTTGAGAACGAGGCTGGGGTCTAACAATACCAACCTTCCAGATCACATAATCTCCAAACACTAACTCTTTAAGTCTCAGATTGGCAGTTGTTTATAAATAAATTTCATTCAGTTTTAAAATAGTATATTTAATGTATCAGAATACAATAGTTAAATTAATTAGATATAGTGAATAAAAAGTCCTCTTCCTTATTTAAATTTTTTTTTTATTACATCAAATAACAACGTTTCAGGGCTCTCATGTCATTATTTGATGTAATAAGTTAAAAAAATTATATCTAATTACTTCAATGAAACTCATCCCTTGGGACCTATATCTTTAAGAATAGTTAAACTATTTTTGAGGGGAAGAGGGATGGGAATCATTTTCTCATTAGCAGTTGTTAACATATTTTCAAAAACTACTATTATAATCTATTAGAGTGCTACCAATGGGTAGTTGCTCTACACGCCTGTAACACTCCATTTTAACTAAGATCAAATTTATTTAATGTATTATGTAATATACAGTTATAAATTTATTAAAAAAACAATTATAATCTAAACAAGATTTATTTCTTCATGTTGGTCTGTAAAATTTATTTCAAACATAAGATTGAATTTGTCCCTAAAATACTTTTTAGTTTTAATTACTTCTTCAAAAATCTTAATCTATGATGCTAGTTATAAATAGGTTGATGATCATTGTAGTTCCAAAATGAATATTAACATATTTAACAATCCAATGTGTCATTAAAACAGAACAATTTAAATTAATAAATAAATAAATTAAAAAAAAAAAAAATTGCTTACATTGAATTCAGCTTCTAAACGTTCAAGTTGTTTGGCACTGTAGGCCTGTCTTGGTTTTCTGTCAACACCAGGCTTTCGGCACCTTCTACCGGTTGGCTTGGGTGCTATATGAAACAATAATAATTGGTAAATATAAGTTATAAATAAATCATACATTTATCTGGATTATCTCTCTAGGAAGTCTGGTGGGTCAATTCTTTTAAAATTTTTTGAGATTAATTACTTCCATCATTTGGAATAAATTATTATTTATTTATTCATTAACAATTGCACAACGTTTCGGGACCACTGTCCCATATTCATGCACTATAAAAACCTCATGATTTCCCATATGAAATCATGAGGTTTTTATAGTGCATGAATATGGGACAGTGGTCCCGAAACGTTGTGCAATTGTTAATGAATAAATAAATAATAATTTATTGCAAATGATGGAAGTAATTAACCTCAAAAAATTTTTAAAAACATACATTTATATTGTTGCAATTAAAATGATAAAGTAAATTGAAAAGAAATAACAACAATATTATCAATCTAAAGGAGAAATACTTCCAATAATCCATACTGCCATGAATGACAATAAATAATTACATCAATATACCTTGTGGTGTTAACCTCATTTTTTTCTGTATTTGCAAAGTTTACTTTAAACCTACTAAGATATCAAAATCCTAAATTAGGTCTTATCAACCTCCATTCACTTATTTTATCCTCTTTAAGTAATGTAATGACAGTCCTGAGACTTTTGGTAAAATATAACTACTGCTTATCTTGGTAGTGGTCAGATTCTCCAATAATAGTATGCGCAACAGTGGCGGAAAAAGGAGAAATCTTAAAGAAATTGCAATACTTTTTTCTTAAAAAGTATGATACAGCATGCCAAAAAGAAAATGTGGAATATACCATAACCAGAATAAATAATTATAAAATCATCTAATTTTAAGAAAAATGTGTTAAAATACTTATTTCACCTTGAAGCCCAAAAATAGGTTGAGATTTAGCAGGGAACCAACCACTGTAGAGGAAAGATAGTCCTTGGCAGAGATGAGATGGGTCTAGAAAGTTGAAATAAACCGAAAAATGTTAAATAAAAATCATCATAGAATTAATATAATTATAAGAGATTAATGAGTAATTTATTGCATAAAATTTGTTCATCATCAGATGACAAAATGTTATATGTCACTTTTTCTTAGAAAAAGGTTTTTCACATTTTGGAGTTTGATTCATTGACATTAAGATAGCAACAATTTTTATGTCTTTTAGTTTACGAAAAAAAAAAAAAGAAAAAGTGACAAATAAAATGTTATTTGAATCCAAATAATCACATGCTGGGAAAATGTTATTGACATTTTACAATAAAAATTCCATATTGGCAGCATTAGTGTATGGCAAAACATTACCTAAGATGTAGTTTCTTTCAATTTTATAACCAATTATATCTCTGAATTTTATTACCAATTATCAAAAAAAATATTGCACTATTGATTATTATCTTAATAATAACACAAATCTTTTACACTTGTTATTATAATTATTTATCAATATTCATATTGACATCTCTATGTGATTTGATTATTATCTTAATAATAACACAAATCTTTTACACTTGTTATTATAATTATTTATCAATATTCATATTGACATCTCTATGTGATTTGATTATTATCTTAATAATGCCCACAAAAAATTGTTTGCCCTTTCATTTACAGTTTTTGTTAAATTTATTTTTTTTTATATTTTAATAATATGGAAAGAATAAGAAAGCATAAATACATGCACTTAACTACATATAAAATATTTTTCTGAAAACCATTCAAGATATCATAAAATTTTGAAAGAAGCATGTGTGGTACCTAAAAGCAGCAAAAATATGTTTTATTGAACTATCTCATTCCCCCAAAACACTAAAAATATTTAAATAAAATTTCTTAAAAAAAAAAACTTTTTCGGTTTTACAAAAATCATAATATCTAGGGTTGAAGAACTTCTTTTAAGATTCAAAAGATTATGAATACTTACATTAAACAAAATATTTTTGCCTAAGATGTGATACCTCACAAATCAACAATAGATTTTTATGGTTCTTAAAGCAAACTAAAAAAAAAAAATGGAACATTATTAAAGTGGCTTCTTTCTGGCCTCAATCAAAGTTTTTTATAATGTAGAATACTTATATATATTTTTCTGACTGGAAGAATTCTTTCGAAATGTCCCTAGAATGAGTGGATGAAGTGAAGAACTAATTCAACCAGCCTAATATTTGTAAAAAAAAAAAAAAAAAGGAAATAAATCATAATATTGAATGTGTAAGTTGAATAATATATTATTATTTAAGCAGTGATTCCTAAAAAATCTTTATGGCATTAAAAAAAAACAAAAAACAATGTATCAAACTCAATGTCTCGAAAGATTTTTCCAAGACAAACAATTTACTGTTATCTTACAAAACTATAGTCAGTTGATTTTTTTTTTTTTTAAGTTCTATAAAAATAGTATTACTGAATTTTTTGGCCCTCATGTGGTATCACAGATTAGGCGAAAATATTTTGTTTAAAATAAGTACTCATAATTTTTTGAGTTTTAAAAATTTCTGCAAAGTTATATTTAAATATTTTTAGTTCTCTAGGGATTGAGATGGTTTAATAAGATTATTTTATGCTTTATTTAGATATGACATATTTACTCTCTGTAAAATTTCACAATTTCAGAGAGGTTAGATAATAGATTTATCCTGGAATCAGAAACCACTCTCTTGAGAAATGTCCATGGTTTGATAAAAGAGGAATACATTTATAAAATTGTGAATTTTTCAGTGGATTTTTAAGTGGTGTAGTTAATATTGAAAAAATAAGATTATGGACAAACGGGAAGGAATTGAAGAAGTTAATGAAGTTGTCTGGGATGCTAGGCTTCATCAAAAGTTAAACATACCTTTCTTGAAAAACATTCCTGCAATACTTTTTGCATTGCAATAGACAATAAAAAAAACCTTTTATAAGAATTATATGAAAGTGAATCAATTTTAAAATTCATATATATACAAAGTTCCTAATTATATTTAACATGTTAATAAAGGATTATAGCAATTATTGATTTATACTTCAGTTTAGCTACTGAGAGTTAATTTTAAAGACAACAAGGATGGGTGGACAAATGGTCTTCCTTCTTTAATATTTTTCTGCTACACTGAGGCATCCCCATTCCTGAACAAATATTTGACATTCCCCAAAAATATTGTCTTCATAGGTTTGGCCTGAAGAACAGCAGTAAAGTACACACTATTCCTATACCCACAGCAAATTAACAGAGTTGTTAACGGTAAAGAAAATCCTCACGTGTTAAAAAAAAAAAAAAAAATACATTGATTTCACTAAAATGGTGGACGTGAGATCATCAAATTTTCATTTTTCAGATTCCTTTTTATTTCGTCAACGAATTCGTAAAAAGTAAAAATCTCGTTATTTTCTTCTACCTGTGACCTGTAATGGGTTGTTTTGAAATTTGACATATTTTATAGATTTTAGAATGTGGTTACTTTATGATAACCTCATTATTTAGTGTGTAGGTGGATTGCAGTTGTAAAATTAACCAATATCTACGGTACTATCTTTGTAGTACGTAAAATGCCAAAAGAAATCGATACTTTGTTAGGTGTGGCATTTAAGCACAGCAGTGATGTGCAATAGAAAACGATGATTGCTGACTGATTTTCAATTATAAGAAACTTTCAGTAAAGCTCAGAAACCGAATAAAATAATGTGGAAAGTTTAGTTTAAAAAATAACATTTTTGCCAATCAGCATATATTAATACAAATATTCTGAATAAGTAGTTTTATCAAAACTACAATTGCTTTTTATTAATTTAAATTTCAATATTTCACGTAATTCAAAAAAAAATGTAAGGGATTAGTATTTTAAGCCATTTTATAAACTAAACTCTCCACATTATTTTATTCAGTTGTGGAGCTTTACGGAAAGCTTCTTCTCATTGAAAAGCGGCCAGCAATCATCATTTTCTAATACACATCATTACTGTGTGGCACACCTAACAAAGTTTCGATTTCTTTTGGGCTTTTACGTATTCCAAAGATAGTACCGTAGATAGTGATTGATTTCTCAACTACAATCCACCTACACACTATCCTAAAGCTAATGAGGTCATAAAGTAACCACATTCTATGGTAAAATCTATGAAATATGTCAAATTTCAAAACAACCCATTACAGGTCACTGGTAGAAGAAAATGACGAGATTTTTTTTACGTATTGGTTGAAGATATATAAAGGAATCTGAAAAATAAAAATATTATGATCTCACGTCCGTAATTTTAGTGAAATTAATGTAGTTTTTTTTTTAACACTTGAGGATTTTATTTATTTGTTTTTTATAAAATACACCAATTTTCAAAATAACCCTAACAGGTCACTGGTACACACGGTGTACCAGGGAAATATGTAATTTATAATTTTTCAAATAGTTTTATTGGGATTTAATAGATAACACAAAGAATAGAAAAATATGTTTGGTCATTTGACACCGGTCTAGCACGTAAATTAAGATTCGTATAGTACCTTTACCAGGTTCAATGTTCGTTCTTTTTACTTCTGAAACTTTTCTATAGTCTACCTCGTTGGAGTTACAACACTAAAGATTAGTGACATTATTAAATCACTTCAATTGTTTCACTTTATTAAAAATACATTCAAGAATATTATTCTGTCATTTTTTCTTATCAGATCAGAATTGTCGACAGGATAATATTTCAATATCATCTGAGAAATTGACACGGTTTGGAGAAAATTGCTCGTTGAATCTTGATGATTTTTTTTATTTCAACAATTTCCTTTTTGTTTAGTAATTTTGTTTTCAATTTTAATTTTTATTGAAATTAAGTGCAGATTTATGATTTTCAATTGAGAAATAAGGAGGAAAAAATCTATTCTCCCTGAATTCGTTTCACATTCAACGAGACTAAGAAATGTCGGGTAACACTTACCTAAATGTTGCAACAAATACCGATGTGTATATTGTATCAGAAATATAGTACCCAAACCAATCTACAATAAAATGTTGCCTTATACTTAAAATGTCTTTAACTTTTTCAAACAGACGAGGATTTATAGTTAGTAGTAGTGCTAGTTTTATTTTTTTACCTTCACATTGTAAGTTTTGTAAACTGTTTTTTTGGAAATAGTTATATATATATATATAATTGCATATTTGTAAATTATTGAAATTTGTATAGTTTATAGTTATAAATTAGTCGTTAAATATTTTTAATATGTCGTCCCTATTCAAGAATAACTCAATACATGACTCCCAATTTGATTTTAGTTGGTGAGTTTTGTCTGAACAGGGACGATATAATTTAGTTGTAATTCTATTTCAATACATACTTTAGTTTTAATTTAATTTAAATTTATTATAGTTGTAATTTAATTTCAAAATATAATTTATTTTATATATTTTAATTATAATGTAGTTGTAAATAATTAAATAGGTAAATAAATGTTGAGTTTAGTTGTGTTTAAATTTTAATTATTTTAACATTGTAAATAAATATTGCTTAAATTTAATAAAAATTGTAAATAACTTTAATGTGGACTTTATTTTCAATCAAACCCAGTATAGTTAAGTTCAAATATGTGCAAAAGGTTTAGCAATTCTGAATAATCATTGTCCAAAACAAATTAGGGATGAAGAATTAAAAGTTTTAAAATATTTATTAAAAGCAATTAATGGGCTTTTAAAACGCGCTATTAGTTTGTAGCCAATTATTTTTTTTAACAAATAAAAATCACTAGAAATAAAATATTAAACATCTAAAAGTATAAATATACAAGTAAAAAACATTTTTAGCTCAGACCAATAAGTTTACCTTACAAAGGGATAAAAAAAAAGATAATGTTTTTGTCAAACGAGCCACTGTTTAAGAGAATCGGCAATATGTTGACCACAAGCACTTTGTTGACATTAAATAACTTACTCTTAATTTAAACTTTAATTAAATACCTAAATCCAGTAGTATCTTAGTAATAGAATAGTAGTATTTACTGAATTATTATTACGCGTCTGGATTTTATGCAATTTTAAAATTTTAATTGGATGAACCACCTAAACACCTTAGGTAAGACAGACTCCGCGGTAGGAGTTAATGAAGCTCTATTAAAGAACACTCAATTTAAAAAAAAAAATCGTTTGGAACATTCATGGTTCTTACTATAAGAACAACATAGTTCAATTAAAAAAAATTAACAAAAAAAAAAACAACAAATGAAATTTTTTTAAAATCATTCTTTGATGGCTTTATTCATTTTTTTTTTTTGCCCTGTCTGTCTTCCTATGAAAAACGCTTTGAACAATGTTTTCACCCACGACAGAAACTTTGCAAGCTCAAGATCAACGAAGGTGACCCCGTAATATGAAAAAAGCATTTCTTTTTTAAATAAAAAAAAAACATATAATTCCCAAAATCAACCTAGACCATTCGAACTTGCAGATTTTTTATTATTATTCTTTTTGTTTATCAACGTTATGTTATTAGATTATCATAAGTTAATTGTTTTATTACAATAACTCAATTGGAAGAGTATTTTATTTCCTAATAATCTTGTAAAATAATAATAAAAAAACAAAAAACAATTTCGACCAATTTTGAGTTATACTTATATTCCTGTTTCCTCATGAAATAACCATATGTGGGTGCAATTACGAATTAAAGGTATTGAATAGGTTTTATCTGAAAATAGTTTGAAAAATCATTAAAAATAAATTATTTTAAATATGGGAATATTTAAAATAAAATGTATGCTTAAATAACTCCTAATTAATTTGTGTTAAATAATATAGTCATTATCTGTGTGCGCGTAATATTTATTTATTTAATCCTGTAATAACTGATTGAAATTTTTATTATTTGCATCGTTTCATATTTAATAAGTATTATTACTTTTGAATTTAACATAATTTAAAGATATACCCAGAAACATCATGGTTAAGATTGTTTTATATGTTTTGCAACATAAATCTTCAGCATAAAATTAAAAAGGATGTTTAACCATGGAGTTGGATGTTATCTTTTGTATTAATAATTGGTATTGTTTAAACATACAAGAACGATAAAAATTTTAAAATTTCAACAACAAATATTGTAAATAGATTTAAACTAGCTGTGCCCCGCGTTTTCAACCGCGCTAAATTTTGATTATACATATCTATTTCATACACATGATGAGTACATCAACATCTGATTAAATGAACATGTACTTTTTTTATATAGCATTATATGGAAAAAAGTACTTATCAATGAAAAAAAAAAAAAAACACTGGCGATAGATAGCTGCAATAGAATGTAAATAAAGAACATAATATGAAAATTTATTCCATACTGTATTTATTTTATGTAATTTTGTAAGCTCCATTTAAATAAATTGCATTTTTTTTTTTTTTTTTTGGAAAATGTACATTATATTATAAATACATTATTCGTAGCGGAATGACATAAAAAAATACAATTTTTCTTATTTTACTTGTTGGTCCCCAACTAATCCGACTTTTTAACCGATCCGTCCTACCTGTGGTTCCATAGTAGTTTGATTTACGAAGTTCTAATGTCTAATATATGTACCTATATGTAATTAATTACCTAATGGACCCATTATATTCTTGAAATTATCCTAGGGTGAGTACTACAGATAGGTTACTAAAAATTTCGGAAAAGGTAATTTTCTCAAAAAGATTTCACTAGTTTCGGTTCACTACATACTACGAGTGTTGAACGGAAAGTATATGTAGATAAAATTAGTAATTACGATTAATTTTTTTCAACAACAGTAATTTCACAGCAAAAATACAATTACAGTAGTTCATCAAGTAGTTGGAATTACTAATCAAAATTGTTATTACATTTTCGCAGTTTCAAATTACAGTAAGTTGAAAGTAATTTTAATAATCTTCTGTTCAAAACTGAATATCAAATATACAGTTTTTCGAAAAGCTAAACGATAGTTACCAAGTTATAGTATTTACTCAAGGATATTGCATATTGCATATTGCATATTCCTATTTCATGAATACAGTTGCTAAGCGATTAAATTTAACGTGATACTGGTTAATTAAATAATAGGTTACTGATAGCAAAAATATGAAGAAATTCTCAAGTAGCTTTGATAAAATCATCATCTATATTAAAATGTATAAAAAATAAAATAAGTTACCTACTTCATATGAACATGAAAAAAAAAATTGACTTGAATAATCTGTGGATCAAACTAAAATTTTCAAACCAAAATTAGTAAATAACAAAGTAACTAAAACCCTCTTTCATAATAAAGTACAAAATTGTACAATTAGCCTTCCAATTTGTACTTGTAACAATACCGCGGACTTGTACTTTTGTACTATCTATTGAACATAATTGTATTTATGAATTGATGCTATTATCTTCATTACGAAATAGGATTCAGATAAAAAATGCATTTAACTTCGAGATTGAATCACAACTTTCCTTAATAAAAAGAACGTTGAGAGGGTATTTGGGAATTATGTAAGATTAAAAATAGTATTCTTCTTGTACTTAGTATCTGCTGTTCTTACTTCAACAGAGAGTAAGTAATAGATAATAATATATAGTAAAAGAAAATAAGTAAAAGAAGAATACTATTTTTAAGCTTATTTCATGGCCATAAATCCCAAAAACCCTCTCTACATGTTTTTTATTAAGCAAAGTTTTGATTGAACCTCGAAGTTTGATGCATTTTCTATCTGGACCAATTGAGCAAAAAGTAATACATTTGACTGAAATTAGTAATTGCAACTAATAATTGTAATTTCAGAACATTATTACAATAACGGTAGTTCATCAACTAGTTTAAATTACTAATTAAAATTGTAATTTCATTTCTACAGTATTCGTAATTACTATTACTGCTTGACTAACACAATAGCTAAACGATATGAACTCCTAGAAATACCTGAAACCTCGTGGAGCAGCGACTCCTCTTGAACGGCTTGGGGTTGAGGACTGTCCCTTCCTAGGATACGGTCGATGGAGAAGCTGCCTCGATCGTCCCGAATCCTGGCCTCCTCCGACCTGAGATCCTCCATAGCAGATCGTCATCGGGGCACATCCTCAAGAAGGGGGTTCGCTAAGCCCACGGTCCGCCCTCCAGGGTGGGGTAACTTCCCCTCCAAGCCCCTCCCCCCACTCCCGCCTTATCCGCCCTTTAAACAGCTTATGTAGCCGCTAATGACTTACACGTTTTAGCACGTAGTGGCTATAGTCAGTTCCGGCAGTCTTTGATAAGACATTTACTAAAATTGATCGAAAATTATATTACTAATCAACTACTTGTAATAAATCTAACCATAGATAAAATTGGATGTCCACAAATATATTATTTTATGTAAGTAAATTCAATAAACAGTTTACATCTTAGTTAAGGAATAAATAACAAGTGTATTAAATTCAGAAACTAATATCACATATTGACACAAGATATAATACAAGAGCTCAAGTAAAGAAAACAGTTATTTCACCCCAATTTTTGATTAAATTAATGAAAACTATATTTAATTAATCGCCAAAATTGATGAGTCTGCCAAGCATAATTAGAGTAAATAAAAATATCGGCTGATTCAAGCTGTTAAAAAAAAATATATTTTTCATTCAGAGCTCCAGATCGTTTAATCTGCCTGCAACACTAGAAAATCTAATAGATTATCATTTAAAGTAGAGTAAATTTACTAAAATATGAGGTCTACCCAACAGAGTTGTTTACGGTCAATAATTATCGAGATACAGCTTTGTTGAAAGCATCATTTCATAAAAAATCAGTATTTAGTAAATTTATTATGATAAATCTATTTCTGAGGAACCATGAGACGTAGGGATGTCTATTAGCACTCAAATTAAAGCTTGTTTAATGTACTATAAGATTTATAAAGTTTATCATTATGAGAGATAGTTGATCGTGGATGATTTGTCGAGGTGAGGATGGTAGGGGGTGTGGTCAAGATAAAACACAAATAACTTACATCAACTTATTTGTGTTTTATTTTGACCGCATCCCCTCCCCCCCCCAACCATCTTCACCTCGTATAAAGTTTATCTTTGTAGGAGTATTATTCTTGATATTTGATTTAATTTTGTAATAAAATAATTTGATTTCTAGTTGTTCGGACAAACTTTCAGATGCAAAATTCAAATTCATATGCAAACAAAAACCTTCATAAAAACATTAAATAAAAAAGCCTTACGAAGATAAAGGTTATAACCCACTTTATAGTACATTAAAGTACCCTTAATTTGATTACTGGCAGACGTATGTACGTCCAACGTTCTTGGAATAATTTTTCATTAAAAAAATAAAATAAAATCAACTTCTTGTGAATTTATTTTGCCAAACATAAAAACTACTAATCCTACGAAGATAAACGTCACAAGATACTTTATAGCACATTAAACTAGCTTTAATTTGACTGCTAATAGATATGTGTACGTCTCGTAGTTACTGAGATAAATATTTCCTACAATACATTTACTTATATTATAGTATTATATTACTTATAGTATTATGTCATGAAATGTTGCCTTTTAAAAAACTGTATCTCGGGAACTATTAAACGTTATTAAACTGCTCTATTAGGGCTCATATTTTAGTAAATTTACTCTACTTTAAATGATGACCTAGTAGGTTAGTGTTGTTGGTAGTTTCAAAGATGGAGCTCCGAAAAAACATGATTTTTTTTTTTAATTTTGAAACAGCCCGCTATTTTTTATTTCACCTAACTATACCTGGCAGACTCATCAAATTTGATTATTACTTATAAATATTTATTTTTAAAGTTATCAAAAGTTGGAGCAAAATAACTGACTTTTTTTATTCAGTTCGGCTCTTGTACTATATTATTATTTATATACTATAAATTATTTTATTTTATTTTATTAGTACTATTATTTATTTATTTTTTTAAAACTTATTTATCCATTCCTTTGAATCTATGTGTTAGTCTTGTACTCGTAGCTTGTTTTTGGTAACCTGATCTACTGCTGTGACTATTATTAATGGTCTGATCTCACATTGCCGTCTAATAGTGAATTTGTTTAGCGGGTCAATGGAGAGGATCTAGAAGGGTGAATTCAGGAGAGTGAATTTGTTAATCGGGTGAATTAAAAATTGTGAAATGGTGAAATTGAAGGAACAGAAAAGGGAAAGAAAAAAAAGGAATGATTTGAAATAATTGTATTTGGCGTATAAACTGAAATTGATTATAAAAGGAAACTGTAGGGGAAAAAAAACTGTTTTTTATTATTTTATTATACCATGTAATTATATGTAATTCATATATGTCCGATTACGGATTGATCAGTATGCTGTGTAATGTAGCAACCTGATGTATTTGTGCAGCATAGATGAATAAAGTATTTCTCTCTCTTGTGACAATATGTCATATTAGTTTCTAAATTAAAAACCCCTAACAATAAAACATTGGGGTGAAGTAACTAATTTTTTTTTCCACCAGGGTATTGTATTAATACAGCTTTTTAGGTTCTTCGCGAACATCAACATTACTTATTGAAACTGCTATTATGTTTTATATTTTTATATTTATAGTAACCGTATTTAATGAAGATTTGTTTGCTTCCGGCATATCTCAAGCCATTTGAAGGTGTGTCACATATTTATGTGGAAATATATTATATTATAACATTTGTTCAGAGATGATTGTTAGTGACTATATGTACTTAACTTTTGGAAGTTGGTCCGGGGTGTGGTTACGAAAGATACAAACAATAGCATTATTTATTAGTAATCAAAAAACGATTTAAATAACTACTTATGAGTGATGTAAAAACAGTTTAAATAACTACTTATTAGGAATCAAAAAACAGTTTAAATAACTACTTATGAGTGATCAAAAAACGGATTAAATAACTACTTATTAGTAATAAAAAAACGGTTTAAATAACTACTTATTAGTAATCAAAAAACTGTTTAAATAACTACTTATTAGTAACAAAAATAAAGTAGGAAAAACTATTTATTAGTGCAATTTTTGTAACCATCTTAATGGACCTTTTCCTTAAAATATAATATTTTTCCTTAAATCTATCCTATTGAAAAAAGTTCTTAATTTTAGAGCATCTAGTAAATTTAGTTTTTTAAACAAGTAAGCGAAAGCAGTTGATGACATTTCATGAAATTTTAATTTTTCTTACAACATTGGACTAAGTCAAACGGAGCTTACTTTTGAAAAATAGGTGTGTTTGAAAATTCGTTTGTACTTGTGTAAGCGAATGCAGTAAATAAAATAAAATTTATACCTTACCTGATTGGCACTAATCCTTAACTTCTTCCAGTTTGGGCCTAATCAAAAAAATCTTTTTTCGAAACTTAAAAAATAAAAACTATTTTTGCATCCATAAATTGAAGTAGTAGTTGGTATTTGATGAAATTGATACTAGATCATTTTTACATTAATCCCTAAATTATCTTCAAAATCTTATACACGTTAATAAAAGTATTATTATCGCACTGCCATGTCCGTTAGGCAATAACCTGAATAATTAAGTTAAAATTAAGACAGTCTACCTACAACTAAATAAGTTTTAAATATTTAACTTTTCTCAATATTTATTATAATTTTTTTTAACCATTTGAGCTGATCAATTTTCAATTAAGAGCAGTATCATCATTAATCAAAATGATATATACAAAAAAAAAACAGCGAACTAGACAATCATTGAGGAATGGATAAACCTGACAATAGCGTCATTGGAAACGCACAGCATTTCCAAATACAAAGAAAAAACAAACCAGAATTAGTTGTCCATTCTATGATCACAACAAATTACAACTCTCAATTTAGATATTTAGTTGGTAAAATAGTTTAAATTGATAAAGTTGATTAATTCAATGTTTAAAAGCGTTACTGGTCTCAACAAATCTTTTAATATTGAAAGAAAGAGAGGAATTAAAAAATTCTGTACAAGTATTGAAACACTTGTATACACAAGTATTGAAATGGCACTTCTGCAATCACTATTGTAGCAAGGACTTTGTTCTGGATCATTACACTGAGGATTAACTGAAACTAATTTTTTTTTTTTTTTAAAGCTCAAGGATGTAA
This sequence comes from Halyomorpha halys, assembly GCF_000696795.3. NCBI lineage: Eukaryota > Metazoa > Arthropoda > Insecta > Hemiptera > Pentatomidae > Halyomorpha > Halyomorpha halys. The sequence continues at coordinate 421,992 of NW_027111006.1, read as the reverse complement.
GGAAAATTTTAGCTTCATAATGTTTATTGTTTTAATTGTTTAAGTTTATAATTTACGCCAATTTACCATCGAGACATTCGTTAACACAATATGTAATATATCTGTCCTATAATGTCAATGTTATTAATTTATTCTCTTTTTATTACATAATTATAGTTATTGCTACCACTTTTTGAACTATCAGAAATATTTCTAAGAAGGAAGCAGTAAAAAAATTGAACAATGAGAATCGGGAGCAGTACAAGTTGTCTCCTTAGGCTTTTCTTTCCAATGTCCCTGGTTACTATCATACACAAAGCTGTAGAATCCTCATCCAATTATTTCAACGATAATCAATATATAAAAAAAGGATATATTATTAAAAAAGCGTGTACGAATGATCCTAAATACAGGGCCCTGATACAAGGAGAGGTATTTGAAGCTTTTAAAGTCAGAAAGGTCTGAGACAAGGAGATGATCTCTCTGTTAAATCTAGCTCTAGAAAAAGGGATTAAAAGAATATTTCCCAAAAATGGTAGGGTACACGTCGGAATGAAACATAAAGTACGTATATGGACTACATTGCGGTCCTAGGAAGTAACCAAGATGGCATGGAAAGACTCTATTAAGAGAAGCAGAGGAAATAGGCTTGCAAGCAAATGAAGATAAAAAAAAAAGTATGATAGTAAGCTAAAAAATCCACTCTAACGATACGGTCTGCGTGGTCGGCAAATCGTTTCCGAAAGTAGACAGTTTGATCAATGGACTGAAATAGACCAGCGTGTAATAAGTGTGAACAAAGCCTTCTTCTCTCTGTCGAGAATACTAAAATCCTGAAAAATCTCTACAAATCTGAAGATAAAAGTGTATAATGCAATGATAAACTCTGATAGACTGGAGCGATCTGGGAGCAGAGCCTTAGCACATGGAGAAGAAGAACTAACAGTGAACTGCTTGCAGAGACTGGTCAATCAAAATCTCATGATATGAAGGCAAGGAGGTTAATATGGGCGGGACATGTGGCTTGAAGCAATCTATCAGGACACCTCTACATAACAATGAATGCCAGTATAGTTAGCATGAGACCACGTGTGAACATGGGAGGCCAAAATCCAGATGGATACACAGAATCGAAAATGATGCGAAAGAGCTGCTTTCTGCTTCCCAAGACAACAGGCGTTGAGAAGGCGTGTTCGAGGCGGCCAAAGATCTACATGGTCTGTAGAATCAACCGAAAACAACAATATGGTAAATTTTTTCTTGATTGTTAATGATATATATTTTTGTGGGTCTGGAGGATCAATAAATAATACAACGATATTGAGGCAACTTTATTGTTTGTATAGTCATGTCCTGAAATGAAAAAACAATTGTTTTATAACAACAATTTCTTCTACTAGTTATTAAAAAATACATTATCCAGAGTGTAATTTGAGGTTAATAACTACAATTACTCACAATTGTTTATTATTGTGTGTTCTAATAAACTGTGTTAAACTGACTCGAGTTTTGTGCCAGAACTGAATAGTGGTGAAATGGAAAAGGTAAATTTGGGATTTTTTTTCAAAAATAACCATTCATTCTAGCAGGTAGTCAGTCTGTTATTTTCTGTTTTGTCTATTTATATTTAGTGGTATTAATTATGTCTTATGTCTTTCCTAGTCATAAGCACATAAGATATAATTAACAACATTAAATATAGCTATAAAAAAACGAAAATAACAGACTGACTACCTGCTAGAAAGAAGGGTTATTTTTGAAAAACAAACCCAAATTTACTTTTCTCCATTTCACTTCCAATCTGTTATGGCACAAACCTTGTGTTAGTTATAGCACAGCAATGTTGTACACACACATATTTGGCTTCTGCCCTGGGCATATAACTACATACAAATATTGAGGTTGATAAAATATTTAAAAACATACATCAAATAGGTTAACAATTGGAGTTGTGTCTTCATTCACTTTTCCTTTAAGGATTGTAGTCCTAGATTATATTTCCTGGGGCTGATAAAGATATGTGGAGGACCCAAATTTTTTTCAGGAATTCAAAAAACAGGTCAAGAGTGAAACTTGTAAGCATAAATTACTTTTTTATTTATTTTGTTGAAGTTTGTTCAATTCTTTTATGGAGGATTTACGGCCACTTCTCAAATATTTAAGTTATTTTAAGTTCCTCTGTGTCTTCTTTTGTCCGTTTACCGCTTAATATTTTCCTGTATATTTCTGTTAATATGACTTACACCAGTCCTTCTTTTAACCTCTCATGTACATGTACTGAAGAAAAAAATATATATATTGTTGTTCACCAAATTTCTTTTAATTGTAGTAGAAACTGATATTCATAATTGTAGTAGAAACTGAAATTCATCGCTAAACTTCACTTACAAACATCTAGTATTTCTTTAGTCTTTGGTCAAGCTTAACTGACGGAACCAAATATAGGGTAGAAACGTATGCCTTGAGTAAAGATTATCCATCGTTGGCTATGAGATAACGTTTTCTTGAAATGAAAATTCTCATTTCGAAGTAATATTTTTCTGTTATCATAATTTCGACGGTAATATTATTATTTTAAGCTTCATGTGGCCCCAATCAGATAAATTTAAAAAATCTTGAAACAGAAAAACAAAACGGGGCTTTAACCAAAATTATTTGCTTGTTTTTTTTTTCTGATATTTCTTAGTTTGAATTGTATTTTGTGGTCATTCAATATTAGAAATCCGATATTTGCAAAGTTTAATCAAGTATTATATGTATATTTCTAAATTTTCTTTTATAACATATTTGCTACTACATGGTAAATTTCCGAGTGATTTTTATCATCCTCGATTTACGTATTACTGAAAATTATAGTTAATGTTTTCAATAGAATTTTTTTGAGGTTAAAAAGTTCAAATTTGAATGTATTTTATGATAAATTAACATATTGTTGCACAACGTTTCGGACACTTGACCCATATTCATGTATTTCAAATAAACCTACAAGCAATAATAATTCACTAGAACAACGATTCTCATCCATGTGTATTTATAATTCATACAATTATATTTATCTCATAATTAGTCAAAATTCAATTTCATCATGAAATCATGTCATTATCTACATGCTTGGAAAAAGAATTGTTTTACACTGTTTTAATTTTATTATCATTCATTATTGGTGCGTTCCTCTGCTCTCTTTAGCACAACCATTGCTCTATATTTCTTACTACCTCAGTGGACCTTATCTCTCGTCCAGTGTGCTGTTTGGTTACCTCCCTATTTATATGTCCAACTTAAAGTTTTGTTCCACCGTTCAAATGGAGACACATGGTCCATTGTTTTTATACCCAGGCCCATCGGATAACAGGGAGGAAGAACGTGATTAGACGAGCGGATTGAGGAACTTGTAGCCGAAGGAGTTGAGTTGTCACATAAACAACCTCGTAACAGCAATGACCCTGGTTCTAATCCGGCCTTAAAGGGTTGACATTTATTTCGTGGCGGCCCCATTCAGTAACTATTCGTCCTTCCTACGGTGATTTGAGTGTGTTGGTCACCTCAAGGATAACGCACCAGTATGTCAGAAATGACCAGATAGAGGATAATAAAAAAAAAGTTGGAATGTTTATGCTTTTGTATATGGTTCATTTGAAATAAACCTAAGTGCGTTGAGTATTTTTCGAACAATACTATATTGAGTTGTTTAAAGTTTTTTTCCAATATGATTTAAAACTATTATCTAACATAACTATTAAGGGTTGAAACTATTAACTGGCAGACGTATGTGTGGTACGTTTTCCCTTTCCTAATCCAGCATAAGTTTGTTGAAATAGTTTTTAAACTATCTTTTTAGTATCTATTTGAAGTGTTTTCCTGGGCTCATAGTTATATTGAATACCTTATTATTGATCAATAGTATTGTTTAGAATTTTATTGATAAGTAGTATTGATTAGTGGTTTGTTTAGTGATAGTTGACAACACCCGTCCTTAACCAAAGGCATTTTAAAAAATAGGATCCTAGAATTATTTTCAACTTTGTATATAGACAGTACGCGCGTTATAATCATTAAATTATTTAATATTGGAACAGACTCTAGTCCTGAGAAGATAGATTAAACATTTACTAGAAACATTTTTTTGATTTTTTGTTAGCAAAATCATAAACTTAAAAGCCAATATTTTCAAGTACATCAATTTTTGTCAATATTTAGAAATAAAGTGTTCAATCTTTCTTGAATTAATCGTGCTTCTCAGTTTTAATTTATAGACAACAGGAGTAAGGGGGTCTGAGTGTTAAAGATAACACTGATCAAGGCAACTATTGAAGACAAATGTTTTCTTACTCTATAAAGAGTGCAACAGTTTCTATAAGCCTACTGCGCGATCGTGAACACTATCAGCTAAACAAACTTGTCCTTGTCTCGTTTCATGAGTGGAGCATCTCTAAAAAAGGTTATTTTGAGATATATACGTAATCTTAGCAATAAGGGTAATCTATACAGTAAAAAACAGTATCATAGTAAAACATATGTCATAAAATTTATGTAAAAAATGTTTTTGAGATATTACAGTGTTGAGCAATATACATCATACCCTTATTGCTATAATTAGATGCATAACTCAAAATATACATTTTTGGAGATGTTACATTCTTCTACTGCTACAGTGTTGTAATAAACTGTTTCATGAGTTTAAAAAAATAATCAAAAATTTGATTTGATTGATTGATTTGTTGATATTTATTTATTTTATAATAATTTATTTGTTTATTCAACGTATTTACTTTTTTATATGAATTTATGTCGAGTGATTCAAGATTTTGATTGAATATAATTTTATGTATAAGTATATTGTAACTATATTTAAAATTTCTACTATTTATACTATTGCCAGTGTAATTTTATTTGATATTTAATGAGTATAAGGTGGTATAAGGTAGAAAATTAAATTTATAAGCAAATGATAAAAAATAAAAATGTTTTTTAAATGAAAATATATAAAGGAAAAAGAAAAAACAAAACAATAAAAATGTATTACTTACATGTAATTCAAATTTATTACACAATGACTATATTTATGTAAATATTAAAAATCGAATTGTTTTACAAGTTTCAATGCTGTGTATGAGGCAATCCAATGCAGTTGAGTAACACATTTTCAGTGAAATGTTTCTCTCCTCTCTTCAATTATTTTTTTAATTCGTTCTAGTTAATAAAATCTTTTGAGTAAAATTAAAACAGTAACGGCCATTGAAGCTTTTGTTTAAACGAATCATGATTATACCACCATTTACTCCAGCATCCATAACGGAGGTCGTTTGTTAAAGGGTTTTAGTAAAGCCCGGGGTTATCAATATTACGAGAAGTAAAATGGAGAGTTTACGGTGGTTAAGAGGGAGAGGGGAGTGAGGAAGATTGTGGAAGGGAGCTAAATAAAATAAATGAAAGGTTTTAGGAAACTCACAATAAGGCTGTGAGAGGTTTCGGTTAATCTAGAGCAGTTGAGGGATGATGGGCCTAACGCATTTTAGCACCTTCATGGGAGTGAACAGGTGTTTAAGACATTTAGGGTTGGGGGCGTGGCAGCACCGGAGCTATCCCATTGGCCAGTAGCTGGGCATGCGCCCTCCCCTCCACAGCTAACACCCCAGTTAGCACAAACTGCCCTATTTGTTATTAACTTATTTACTTCCATTTACTACCTCACTCAATATCTTTACTTCTATACCCTCTTCCTTTAATACGTCTTATCTAAGATAGATTTCGTGAATTGATTGTCTGATTATTGTTTGGGATGCCGGTTTGTAAATGATCAGGAAATAAACTAAATCAAAAATTTTATTCCTAAAACAATCATATTAGATAAATATTTACGTAATGTAAAATTTTCTGAAATATTAAATTTACTCTATATTGATGCATTGATGCCATTTTTAGGAGCAGTCTCAACTCCTTTATGACACTACGTCAAGCCGAAACTACTATCAGCTACAGTACGTTGGCAGCAATGCTCTCAAGAAGAACAATAATAATAAATTAATCACAAAACACACGGTTAGGACCTATGATAACGTTTATTATTATTATGATTGAACAATACGTAGTATATTATTAAGTAGAACTTAACTTTAAGCGACTAAATTGTTAATATATGTCCATATATGTGTGTATTGTAGTAGTGAAGCTCTTTAGACTATTCAAGGTGGACGATCAGCAACATAAGGAAGTCATAAATTCTGTGCTTTTTTTTTTTTTTTAATAATTTATTTATTGTTATTTATAAGTGTATACAAAAAATAAATTTGCAGTAGGTGACATAGTGACATGATACAAACATGTGGAGAATCTACCCACTGATAGAACTCCAATAACATTTCTAGAGGAGAAGATCTCGAGGCCATCTTCTTTTCAGAGACCTAGGAGGATTATTAGGTAATGAAGGAGAAGCCAGGCTAGAGACAAGTGGATTTGGGTGGTTGAGAAGTTTAATTCTGTGCTTAGATTTATTATTAGTGAGATTTTAGACGATGCTGTTTGTTTACGCCGTTTTTCAATATAAGGCACTTTTTAAATAATGCTCGATTAAACTGTCTTAAAGTCTTCTATTCTCGTCTTAAGCTAATATTTCAAAAGTGATATAGGACTGTCGCTTCCTGGGGGTGTTATTGGGGCGGGTCTGGCCTGGAAGGACTCCATTTAAATATGATATGGAATAATTAGGGAATTACAAAACTTAAAAGACTGTAGCTAAGAAATTTGATAAACGGAAGAGATCAATAGACGCTAGTGCAATGACCTATCAAAAGAAGACAAACAAGATTATGTCAATAAACTAATGATAGGAAACTCCTTTATTACTTGTTATCTAAAGTCTCACAACTATTTCAAATACAGCTTGTAAATGCAATCGGTGACAGCACGATTTTATGAAATCTTAAATTTTAAGCCTTGGGAGTACCCTAATCTAATACTTTTGATTCGACATTCTTTACCCCAAAATATGTGATCGTCTTAGTTGGTTTCATATCGGCGAGCGCTCGTTCTTTGGCTTATGTCTTCCTGTAATTCGTTCCTCTTAAATTCGGTTAAGCTACATGTGTTACCTAGGTGTTAGATTAGGTGAATCATAAAGAGAAATTACTTTGTTGAAATGCGCCTCTGCACTTCTTAAACTCATCAATAACCCCAAATTATTACTAAGTTCAAAAATCGCTTAAAATGTAGCCAAGTACATGGGAAGGAGAAACCTCCAACTTTTTTTTTTTATTGTACTGTTTTTTCCTTATATCGTTTACAAATGGCATGTCAAAGTCCTTGTGTAATAATTTGTTTGTAATGCAAAAGAGACTATGAGTTATACATCGCAAGACATTTTGATTGTAAGATCTGAATGGTCTGAAGATGGGAATTTTCGCAGAAGCCCCACACCTGAATGGCGTAAGTCCATATCAATCAAAGTAGTATGTTGTATATTTTTAGTTTGTTTGTAGGTGATAATTTATTTATATAATGTAGCAGTCGCCGAAGTAAAGGAATTGATGCAGTCTGTTTATCAAAGTTAACACATGGAATTTACAGGTCATTCGACTGTCCGTTGTAAGTCCTTATTATTTTATCTCAGTTTGCTTAGGTAACGGGATATTGTAAAGTGTTAGTTAAGGACAATCTAAACGCTTAAATGTAAATGTAACCTGATTAGATATTTGTAGGTAAATTTTTGTTCGCCGTTTATTGAACCAATTATATAATAAATTTAAATGAATCTGTACGTTGCGAGAATCTTTGGGTTGGTATCCGTGGAAAGGAGTTATCAGAATGTTAAAAATAAAAAAAAACGCAATCAAACATTAGATTAATTTTTATTATACTATTTTTTTTCAAATATTATTCATAAATTATACTTAAATGGAATTGAATAATATTAGAATTATCGCGTAAATTCCTAGAACGCTATTACTTACCACTCTTCATTGAGTTGAAATTAATCCTTGCTCGTATCAAAGTTATTTAATTATTCAAGGTAACAATACTTCTCTTTACAGAATATGTATTTCTAGTTGATTGTAAGAGAAAGCAAAATAAAAAAAAAAATAAATAAATACAGAAATAAATTCTACAAGTCCTTCGGGATAAATTCACTTATCTAAATATTGAAACTTGGCAGTCGGGGGTGTCTTCTACAAGAAATACAAGACTTTTGGTTAATTACTTTCTTTATGTCATTCGCAGGAACGTATACTTTTTTTTATGTTGCCATGTACTGACCCATGGAGTGCTATATATATGCAAGGAGCCATAATATATAGTGGAATCGCCATGGGACACCAAATTTAATATTCTTCGTCGTCAATTTTAATGACAACCTACCAATTTTATTAAGTAGACTCTTGAATTTCGACTCTATTCGGATAGAGTATAGAGGTTCTAGTATTTTTAACAGATACTTTAATTTAATTACCCAAATATAGTTTTTTATATAAATTTATATTTGTGCTAAGTAAAATTTAAAAAACTGTGAGCTATAGAACTCCGAAAACGAAAGTCGTATTTTTGAAAATAGATGTAACGTGATTTGTAAGCTTTTCGAGCTATGTGCAAATACAGCTTAATTTTCTTCTTAACTTGTTTTTCCAGGGATTTATTGTTATATATAAACTTTAACGTCATTTAACCTACATTAAGCAAGCTTTTTTTATCTTTTACAATCCAGAAAGTTCCAGCACGGGTTCTAAGGGCTTTGAAACGGATACATAGCGTATTCCCGCCCTTTCGGATTACCTCTTATGAAGTGCAATAATAGATCATGAATTTCGGTGGAAATACGACAAGTATATCGATTAAGTTAATTGATAAGTATTTATTTACACCCAATATTTTGAATATGAAAATATAAAATCTTAAACTAGTGTTCATTATTCATTCCCAAGGTTAGGAAATTATTTATTAATTTAAAACATGAAAAGCTCAACTGTCGTATGCGCCCAGTAATACCTTACCCCATGTCCCAAATCTTGCATAGAAAAAAATTAACCAAGCTAAGTTAGGAAAAAGTAATGGAATGAATGAAAAAAAAAAAGTTTTCTATTACATCCACTACCTAAGTTGGATGAAATTTGGTTTCAGGACATTTTTCATATATCACATCTACTGAAGGATGTAAAATTCTTGGTCTAACGAATTAAAAATTATTTTTTTTTGGCTTATCATAAATACTATAAAGTTTTCAATAAAGCTTCAAGAATAAATAGTTTAGAACGTGCTTACAATAAAAAATTAATCAGAAGCAATATTATTCATATTGACAATAATCCATTCAATCAATCAAAAAAATTATTCATATTATGGAGGATAACCAAAGAAGGTGGACTTCACCTGAGAACCACTTCTCTCTGGAAAAACTGGCACTACCAGAGACCCTTCCACAACTAATTTGTACTTTGTTTATTTCTTATTCTTAATATTTATAGATACATTTTTCTACATTTAAGCAGTTTTGTATCAAAAATTAAAATACTCCTGGACAAAATTAACGCATATCTTTGTATTTTATATTTATTTGCTTACTTTTTATTAAAAAATAAATGAAATCACTCTAACCAGTAACTAGTATTTGTTACTAGCAGTCGCTTGTTGGTCTGGATTATATGATAGGCTGTTGTTTATTTATCACGTGATATTAAAAAATGAAATAATACTCTAGTTTTGTTTAAGAGTGTATATCCACTTTTGAAAAGTAAAGGTTTTTTTGATAGATTAAAATTCTAAAACAAAAACCCAATTAATTTTAAAAATTTAGATTTTAATCTCGAAAATAGGAATTCACATTCAATATTTTAAATTTAAATTTAACTTATCTACTTGAAATGCTCCCATAATAATTTTCCTTAAGATATGTTATGGTGAAAAACTGATTTATTTTCAGAAGATATTAATAATTGTACAATGTTTTATAAGATATTCGAAATGAGAAAATATACCTACAAAAATAAATTTGATTATTAACACACACAATTTTGATCCAAATATACTCTCAACTTTTATTTTCAGAAACTCTCCATCGTTTTGGCCCTCAGGCCATTTTCAAGGAGACAACCTATCAAAATTTTTGTTTTTACATTAATTACATTGTTTTTTTAACAACATACTCATATTTTTGGTTCTATCTTAAATATTGATGTCTTGTTCTTTAAAATCTTTTCTGCAGGCTAATTGCCCATGTCATATCTTTAAAACAAATTAAATATTAAAATAATATCATAACAGTTTCAAATAATGTATTTAAATTGATTATTTACTTACATAACTTTTTATATTTCAAATCTAAAACTTTTTTATATAAATCTTCTGTTTTTTCACTTACAAACATCATTTATAACAGAACCTACCTTCAACAGGTTAGGACTCTGTTATCAAGTTGTTCAATCACTTTGTCCCCAAATGGTGTTGTTTCAGCTCAAAAGAGAAACACATTATTATTTGATACAATATTACTGCCCAGTTATATGGGCTGTTTAAATCGATATACTCATCACTCTTTATTAAATTATTAAAAAAATAAAATACAAAAAAGGAATAATAATACTCAGACAACTTGTAGGAACAGACTGGAAATCAAATTTATTTTTATTTTAATGATTGTTTGAGAGTGGTTTATTTCATTATTAACATACAAAATTGTGATCCAAATATACTCCCAACTTTTATTTTCAGAAACTCTCCAACGTCCAAGCAAATAAATTAAAATTTAATGTTAATTAAATTGTATTAAACGTAAAAAAATTATATTCCCAAATAAATAGTATAATGTTATGTAACTCGTAAGTTCGAGTGTTAGGTACAACGGAATAACAAAAAATTGATAGCTCGAATTCGCTACTTTGTACCACACCTGATCGATCTGCACTCATCAACGAAACGATTTTAGCGGAAACACTGAATGAAGGAATAATAATGAATGAGGCTAAGAGACACAATGAAGGCATAATTTGGCGGCTGGTGGGTGATGCGACCCGTGGCGAGCATTGAACTTGTCATATGTCACGGTCGCTTCTTCCTATGCTCAGTCTATCTGTCACCTCGGTAGAAAGATGTTTTCCTTATGTAAGTACCTAACCAGTATACAGAATCTTAAGATTTTTTTCTTTACCTTTATAATCCATACCAATTTTATTGAATAATTAATTTTAAGAATGTTTACTCAACGAAGAATTTGTTTTGAATGCTGTAGATATCGTGCTGTTTGTTGCTACTCCGAGTTGGTGCATGATAAAACCCAGCGATATACTAAACGTTGAGTACCTGCCAAGCACCTTGCTTCTAGAGGAGGCAACACTGGAGAGGATCCAAGAAGAGGCAGAACAGTTGAGGAACACCACCACAGAAGGAGATCTGAGAGATGCTTACCTCACCATGCAGTTCCACCGGTAATATTTTTATTTTCAGAATTTTGAAACAAATGTTTTTAATTTGTCAAATTAAATCTACTAATATAAAGATAATTTAGGAGATTGCCAAAGCTGCGGTAAAGAAGGCAAAAATATTTTTTAACTATTCATTTTTAACCGACGTTTCGACCCACAATACTTCACTTCAATAGAGCTGAAATTAAAAGATACAAAGAAGGTAGATTCAATGCAAGAATAAAAGAGTGACAGAAAACAGATGTCAAGGTTAACTTATATAAAATAATAGCATAATAAAAATAAATACAAACAATTATTAGCTAACTTAATAAAGAGTAGTGAAATAATAAACCAGAATATAAAGCAAAAAATCATTAATCTAATTAATTAAGGAGACTTTTTTTTTTTTTTTTTTTTCATACCCTCCTGTAATGATGTTATTGAATATTTGGTACATACATATAGGAGGTATGCTATATGTATATCTGGGTGTTAATGATACCTTGGATTGCCTTTTGGCATTTTAAGGTTAGGTGAGGGGTCCAATGAAGGTAGTTATTATTTAACTAATAATAAAATGTTAAAAATAATAAATAACAAAATGTTTTCATCTAATTAAGGAGACATAATAATAATATATATTATGATGTATTATATATTATTTGGGAGTGGGAAGCTCATTGATAAGGCACTGTGCAACTAACTCTAAAGACCCGGGTTCGAATCCGTCTGTGACAGATAATTGCTGTCTGTTTCACTATAGGCGTGAGTTAGCACTCTGGGTTAGGGTACCCTCCGGAGTCACCGAACCTCATAAAATGGGTACCTTTACTAGGGTAAAAATCTGTCAGCCGAGCGTGATTCTGACCAAATCACTTCCTTGCACAACCGTTGGTCTAGAACAGTAATTCCTTGCAAATTACTTCACCCATAACCATTCATGGGTTGTAGAGGTACAGATTTAATTTAATTATGATATATTAGTTCACTATTCTTTATTAAATTAGTCCTTTTTTTTTTTTGTATTTATCTTTATCCTCCTAATTATTTAAGTTTTTGATAGTTTGTATTCCTTCACATTTTCATCTGTTTTATCTCACTCTTAACTCTTACATAAAGAACTGGCTCTGATGAAGAGCTATTGTGGATCGAAACGTCGGCAATAAATCAACAGTTCAAAAACATAATGAATTTTACATATCATAAAGCCCATCTATTGCATTTCCATTACCTAAAAGCTCTACGTTATGCAGATCGAAGATGAACGAGTACATGTGCCGAGTGTACGTGGCAGACGAGATACTCTCAGAGATGGGAGAAGGACAACTTGGAAGGCTGGGTACACCCGCGACCAACCACAAGAACTCAGATAGAGACCATCTCCTGTCCGACCAGGGATCTGCATCTTACAGGGACTGGCTGTCGAGGTGAGAAGTATATTTCGGATCTATAACGATTATTTCTTATTTCTAAGAGAAGAATTATGGCATTGAGCAAATATTTCAGAATAAGGGAACAATTATGAAAATAGAAAGGATCTTATACCCCAACATGAAATTTCAAATGTTCTGACATCAAGTTAATTGCCACGAATTTAATTTGAATATCTTAAATTTAGAATAAGAATAAACATTTAATTATCGATATTTAAAATTTTAATTTTCTTCTGCTCAAACAAAGTGAATGGAGAATTAAAATGTACATTAAAAAAGTATAATAACAATAACATACCTGATCGTAAATTTTGTTCGACCCAATATTTCACTGATTTTGTAAATTCGATGTAATGATAAAGGTAGAATTCATTAAGAAATAATATCACCGATATAGATTATATTTTGAATCTACATTATGAATCTTCGGAAGTTTTGTTTTTATCCAGCAATTGCTTGCTCCGGACTTATCCTGTGGTAGTAGACTGATCTGAAAAATAAATAATTGGTGATTTAGAAATGTTACAAAATCTGAGTATAACCATTAAGTTTAGGTTTTTAGTATCCGAATACTAGTATCCAATCCAATCAAAGTAACCAAAACTTAATGGAGATATCAGATATATTTTTCGCAAATGTTGTCAAATCAGATTCCTCAGCTAATGTATTTGGTAAATGTCTCAACAATATGCTACTTATCACACAACAGAATTTTGTAAAGAAGCAAATAAGTTATAGGTAATTTTATTTTTTAATTTTAGGAGAAGCCTGTGGGTCTCAAGTAGTAGTAGACTGATCTGAAAAATAAATAAATAAATGGTGGTTTAGAAATGTTACAATTACTGCTGTAATTGCAACACAATTACTGTTGTAATTGCATTACAATTACTGTAGAAATCTAGGTATTTCTTAATGAATTCTACCTGAATAAAATATATATATATAATCTATTAAATATTTCTCATCATATACTCATTAAATTAAGTATAAGTATTTAAAATAATACTATAATGAACAAAATCTAACATATAATTTCTTCATTACTTCATAAATATTTTCAAAATTTTTATCTTTAGTATGTTGTGTTTTCTAATAGGGTCCAAACCTGCCAAGCAGCTGATATAAAAGTAGTAGTGGGTGATTCTAATGAATAAATAATAAATAATAAATATGGAAAATAATAAATATTTATTCCGACGATAGAAAAGCATAGTAAAACAAACGATAATCGAGAAAGAACAAATTTTTGGCCACCTCCTGGGACTTGTGATGAAGGAAAAACACTACACTAACACATCTCGTTTTATGTTGTGTCTATTGAGACTGAGTAAGGTTCTAAGATCTAGTGGACATTATAATGAGGTAAATGTAGTGAGATCCTATTTGGGAGCAGATGTTAATTCTGTTCATTTCTTGGATTTAGGGATGGCTCTACAAAGCGAAATATAGGGTATATAGGCAGAAAGATAATAAATAAAAATGGTTTGTAGATAAATTGACGGATGTGTCAAGTGTCAAATGGATTCAAAGAAATAAAAACCAAGTGGGATATCACTAACCAAATGATACCATTGGATAAATATCGTGAGGCAGACCAAAAAAATCACTAATAATTCTTAAAATCACGCGAAATGTGATGTTGTCATAAATGGCACGAAGCAGTAAGATATTGAAACAAGTGAAAAGAGGAGTGAGCATTTTGTCCAATTCTTCTATTTTAAACAATCCGTTGGACAAAATAGAAAAAATGGACATTAGTCTTGGAGTAATTGTGTAGATGATCAGCGATCACGAATTTTCATCACGAATCATGCAATCACATAGCGTTCCTATGTTTAGTTGGTTGGTAAATTGTAGTTTTTGTGGATTTGTATCATTTATTTTTCAAGTAGTTATCTGTTTTCTCTAAGGGTGTATTTTATTTCTTATTTTCAAATAGGGATTAACTATTTCCAAATTTAGGAGATCTCGTATTTAGAGTCTTAAAGTAAAAGAGACAAGAGACATCGAAGATGTGCTTCTTGAACTTATATCCAACAATTTAGGCAACTGATCATGTGCTTCGCTCCTCTAAACAGATTTGATTTTGTGTGCTAAGTACAAAATGCACTATTTCGTCCACCTTTTATGCCAAAACGAAGCCACAATGTTTTATCGGGGTACGAGCAGAAAAATTTCTATAAATCTTGGTATGACAAGTGACAAAGCTGGACGCTTCCTGATGACTAACTTCAGAAAGACCATACTGAGCGCGGAGATTAACGAAGATTAAATAATCTATACTACATAGGAAATCGAGGAAAATATGGAATACGTCCCACCAGAAACAATAGAAACTGAGCAGATTTAAGAAGGAAGGAAAAACTACGATTTTGCAGATACGGGCAGGTTCGCAAACTTATTTCTTTGCGACAGAAATAAATCTTGTTCCTTGTTTTTACTACAAAAAAATAGGGTCTCTAATCATAATCTAAGGAATGATATATTTAATTAATTAATATTAATTTCATTTCATTCCCACTAAGAGATTACCAATGAACAAATTCGTGTTGCTTATTTTATTTTCTTATCAATTTCCAGGTCTACTTTAATGGACGATGTTTACCGACACTATGACACCATGATGGCAGGCACTGAAGAAATCGAGACGGGTGAGGTGACTGGATATGCTGTAGGAGGTGGTAAAACCACTGGAGGTATGTCATACCTTCTACAAACATCCACATATCACGCGTCTTAGTATGAAAGAGACACAAATCCAAATTTCTAATGTCTGAAATATAAATAGTTACCACCCTAAATAGCAATCAGTCCTCAAATAACACCAACAATATACACAATGGATGATATACCATCTGTTAAAGGAAGTAACTATGGGGGTTTCTAGGTAATCTTTGTCCCGTAGGAACAAAAGCATTCTTAAATTGTACTCCTATCAATCTGGATGTGTGGTATAAATTTGAAGGAGTCTAATGTATTACTTCAACATTATAGGATTACAGACCTTTTCTGATAACAAAGTGACATAAAACACTGGTATTATAATTTTCTAATTCAACCCAGTTTAAAAACTCGTTAAGCACATATATATTTTCCAAATCAAAATTGGAACCGATACTTGAACATATCGCTGACGAAACTATGTCTCAGAGCTGGCTAATGTTTTATTACATTAATTAAAATTAGAAGAATGTTACTTTTATTCTGTTACCATTATTTAATCACTCCTGACCTGAACATCCTGACCTGCGTATCCAAGATCTGTGTGCTTACTTTATAAACGTCTCTCTAAATCTCACCACTCTCTTAGATTGCGTGTGCATATTTTTTTTTATGACCACATGACTTATAAAATGATGCGAGAATTCTTTAAAGGGGCTTCTAAACGTTTGCTAAGCAATAGCAAATTCGCGCATGCATGTCAATGGCGTGTCAATGGAATATTTTAGGTACAAATCAAAGAATGCTATTGCTGAATCCACAAATTTGTGCTGGCTTAGCATTGTTTTAAAACTACCACCAACAAATAAATGTTTATGCTCTCTGTGCTTTAATTAATAAAAGAATTTCCCTAACCTTGGGATTGAATAATTAAATCTAATTTAAGATGGTATATTTTACAATTTGGTGTAAATATATTGTTAATTAACTTTAGCGAATTATTGTTATTTAACACAATTAATTAAGCACAAATATATATTTATAAAGAGATTATATGTCTAGGTAATGAAATTAACAAGTTTATGGTAAAAATTCTGGAACGAAAGTTGAATTTATAGGTAATTTAGTACTATTTTGTGAACTTTGACCAACCAGAACCTACTTTACTGATATTTACGTTTCACTTAATTTAGCTTATGTTTAATTTGTTCATATATAATGAAAATCGAATGTTATAGCCAAAAAAAGAAAAAGATAAAATAACATACAAGCATGTGGATACATTTGTTGCTACCTTTGTTTACCAAGCATTTGTAAGATTTGGATTTGCGACGAGTGGCAAAAGCGTAGATCCAGCACATGGTTTTCAAAACATACTCCACTTGAACTTATACTCATCAAGAACATATAGTTCCAGACTTTTGTTTCCACCTGTCTTTATTATTGATTTTTGCCGAAAATATCATCCGTCTCTCTTGCATCCACTAGCGGGCAAGATTTTGTTAGGCCATATTGCTAGAGTAAGACTTTCCGTTCCCATTTTATAATTACTTTTCGACTCCGTCCCAAGCTTCATTAACATGCACAATATGCATAACGCTATTTGTTGATTCCGACTTTTATGTTTCCCTTTCCTTAAATAAAAAATTTGTGAGATCTTTGGAGAAAGAGAGTTCACCGTGAGAGGGCTCTCGTTTGGATCTCGCGGAACAATATCAAATAGAACAAGGAGCCTCTTGGAAGATCTAGTAGTACAAGAGCCGGGAAGAAAAAAAGGCAGTTATCTCACCCCAATTTTTGATTACTTTAATGAAAACTATGTATAATTACAAGTCAAAATTGATGAGACTGCCAAGTATAGGTAGGGGGAATAAAAAATGGCGGCTATTTCAAAACCTTAAAAAAAGTTAATATTTCATTCGGAGATCTATATCTTAAAAACTACCAACAAAACAAGAAAATCGAAGAGAACATTATTTAAAGAAGAGTGAATTTGCTGAAATATTATCCCTAAAAGAGCTATTTACGTCCAATAGTTCTCGAGATATGGCTTTTTAAAAAGCAAAATTTCTTAAAAATCTACTGAAAGATTAGTGGTTAGTTAATTTATTTTGAGGAATCTATATCTCAGGAACTATGTGACGTACAGATGTCTATTAGCACTCAAATTAAAGCTGGTTGAATGGATTATATAGAAGTTTATGATCTTTACCTTCGTAGGAATAGTAGTTTTCATAATATTTGCTAAATTAAATTGATTTATAGTTGTTCGGACAATAAGTTTGATTTATGAAAAACTTCATTTCAGAAACCATTGGATGTACAGTTGTCTGCCAGCTCTCAAATTAAAGCTAGTTAAATTTACTACAAAATAGTTGATAATGTTTGTCTTTGTAGGAGTAGTAGTTTTTTTGATATTTGACAAAATAACCTCACAAAATGTATATTTCTTGTTGTTCGTATAAAATGTTGGATTTTGAAAAAATATATCTCTAGATCCGTAAGATCGACATATGTCTGCCAACACTCAAAATAAAGGAAATTAAACTTACTATAAAGTAGTTCATGACACTTTTCTTCGTAGAGGTAGTAGTTTTTATGATATTCGCATATGAATATAAATTTGGCAAATGAAAATTTGTCCGAAAACTATAAATCAATTTATTTTAGCAATTAGCTACGCTCTGAGATCAAACCTATTTAACGGACAGGTCACGCAATGCGAAGTTCTAAATTTTCTTGTAGCATCATCTGTCTTCGGGTTAAATATTTTATGCAATTCTTTACTTCTAAACTTTTATGGATAATAACATAAACAAACATTCGATATGCCCTTGTTCGATAAGATTAATACTACTGAATAATGATTCTATGGGTCATTGCCCATAGGAGTAAAAAACGAAACTATAAAATAAAATTTTGTTTTGCTTTTGTAAACCAATACATTAAGTTTATTCCTATGAATATAATAATAAATAGAAAAAAAGTTGTTTTGTTTTTAATTAAATTATATGAATAAAATAATGTTGTTTTTACAGGATACAGTGAGCAAATGCCTGGAGCTTCTTATGGCCCACCACCTCCACCGCCACCCCACAGCTTCACCCCACATCACAGTGGAGGTAATCAAATATAAATAATAAGTGCATTTTGATAAATAAACCTATTTAAATTGTATTTCCCATAGTTATTTGAGTAATAATTATTTAAAACTCTCTGAAATCTATCAGAAAAATATCAATCTTATTTTTTTTACGATCCCCTTTTCCTTCTTTTCTGATGTACTGAGGGAGAGGCGTGATTATCTACAGGCTACCACCCTATTCTAACTATGGTGGGAATCAGGTTTTCATTTCGTAGGACCACCACGAACCCACAGGGGTGACTCACAGTTACAGTGAAACAGAAATTAATTATCTATTACAGCCGGATTCGAACGCGGGTCCTTAGAGTTAGTAGCACAGTGCCTTACCACTGGGCTACCCGGTCTGTGGGGACTAATATATAAATATATCGAGTTAAATTTATCCGTTTCCTGAATAAAATGGAAATACTCCTCTTTGTAATTGTTTTTTCAATAATATTCTTTTAACTCATGTTAATACCAATGGTATGCTCAAAAATAAGATTGTTTTCTCTCAAGTGATCAGTTATGATTTTCTGCCAGGCATTCAGACCTACAAATATGATGGCCTAGCCTATTAGATATGTTTGCTGTTAAGGTTAGGGAGGTATAACAAGATGTACAAGCGGGCCAACTTCAGTGGGCCACGTTAGTGCGTCTTCACCGCCGTTCGGCTCTTAGGCTGTTAGTAACTGGCGTCAACAAATTTGTTTGTTCCTCGTATAAACACCGTTTTTTTTTTATGTTCTTTGGCTTTCTGTCGACAAACCATATAATAAGCATAGCTAGTTAAAACGGTGTTAGTATCCGAGGTCTTCAACCCATTCCCATATACGGTTGTGAAATTCTTTTTGTTATTAATTCGTCTTATGGACAATTTATTTGAATTTAAATAAACACCAACGAATAATACCGCATAATGATAATAACAAATTCTTATTTCCGTTAAATTTACATGTCTCTCACGAACTATACGTTTATAATACATAAAGACATAACAGATTAAATATAGTACTATATTCAGGAATATTAATTTGAACAGAGAGAATTGTTGTGATAAAAGTTTTAAGGAATAGTGTCTGATGATTTTGATTATGTTTTAAGTGAATATTTGACTAATTAGAAATTGGTGTTTTTGACCTGGGCAGAATAGCCAGCATGGAATTAGAGTTTTTTAAATTATATAGTTTCAAAGTTGTATTAAGTAGATTGTCCCTGAAGATGGCCGGATTGGCCGAAACGTCGGACTTATAAGAGAAATAAAAGGTTTTGAGACTATAACGGATAAAATTTGAATTATTTATTTTTAAAAAATTTACCAGTCTCAAGAAAATATTAAGATTATATATAAAAGAGAGTTATATTTAAGTTGTCCAGTACATTGTTAGAGATATAAAAAAAAGTGTATAGATGCGAACGAAACATATCAAAAAGAACTCTTTTTCTCGTTTAAACAAAGTTATTTTTTGGATTTTTTACTTGAAAATATCTGGAAGAAATGAGACTGCAGGGGTCTGTGCTATCTCCAGTACTGTTCACTGTATACTAAGAGAGCACGTTCATAAAAATAAATTAAACAATTAGAAATAGAAAAAAAATTAAACCTAAATCAAATAGATTATAGGATGGTCAGTGTCTCGGTTAATAAAGGTACAAAATAATAGATAAAACTATTTATTTTTTCTATTATTTTAATACCTTTATTGACCCCCACCCGAACTATCTTTCTACAAACTACTTCATAAGGTCAACAATCTTCCTCCAATTTAGATCAAAATAACATATTAAAAAACAAAATTGGATTTAAAACACAGTGACAGAGCTGTTTCCAGTATTTTGTTGCAGTTTACATTTCATTCTGACTAATTAGATTCTTTGAACCTCCACTTCCATGTTTTCACGGAATAACCCGAATTACTTAAACGAATTTCCATGGCTTAACATTGTATTCATTTGACGATTTGGTTCTCATGAGGATCCCTTAAAAGTCTCGATGTTATGAAAAGTCAACAGTCTAATAGTTGATAAAAAAAAAACAGAACCTGTTAATCACAATCACCTTCAGCGATGTAGAAAGATGTAAAATTGATTCACTAATTGATAAACCTACGTAATGAGATTTATCTAATCAAACTCTCCCTTACAATCAATCACATGCAACAATAATTTTTAAGACATACTGAAACATTGCGGTCAAATAAAACTCAAATAGTAAATTGGTGTACTATTTTTATTTTTATTTGAGGCAACGTTTCGCCCCACGTTGCAGGGCTTCGTCAAGGCTGTTTTAACGGCAGTCATAGTCAAAGAGTCAGAGTTATGTATGTTTATTAAAAAATTCTTCTATGTGTAATATTAATAATTAAATTGTGGATGAAAAGTCCCAAGGAAAAATGATAACTAATGCTTCCATAGAGTAGTATTTATAAAACCAGAGAATTTTTGTAACATGACTGGAGTTCTGAAGTATAAAAAAGTTTGAAAACGGCCAAAAGTAAAGAGCCTAAATAAATTGTTGATATATATACGTATTTTTTTTTTTCATTCTGACTTTGATTTCCATTGAGCCCTGACGAAACCCTGCAATGAGCGAAACGTTGGCTCAAATAAAAATAGTACACAAATTTACTATTTGAGTTTTATTTGACCGCAACCGGACCAAATTCCATTTATTAATAATTTTTAAGATAACGATTTTTTGAAATAATGGTCTTAGTATTATTTTTATTTCCAATCAACTATTATATTAGGACTTTATTGTAGTAGGAGAAGAACCCCACAGCTAAGAGAGAGTTATTAGATATTATTTGCTATAAAGAAAACGATGGGGTGCCGCCCATGATTCAGGTGAGATAATATTCGGAAGCGTGGATAATTTTCCATTAAGACCCAGGTGTTGGTTCCCAACGAGGTAGTGGCTACCCATCTCAGCTTCCAGTCTAAACAGATTTCACACAGGCTACATCTGTCAATACCCACCCCCGCCTGTCTAATAGCACTATATGTCAAGGGGGCTTTTTAACACGTTTTCCATCTAGTACGCATCATTCACCGATATAAGGGCCGCTTTAGTGATGTAAAGTGGGATAGAGATGTACCGTACCAATACTCTTTATTCTGTTGATGACCAAGACAAACTATCGAAAATAGTTTGTGGATGATTTTACCAAAATCCAGCTATGAATGTAGCTAAATCTATTTTAAAATATACCTTCTGCAATTCTTCCACCAGTTCTTATATATTTCTAACCAAATAGATCTATTATAAATATAATGTAAAATTATATTTATATTTCATATCAACATTTCATTTGTATTAATGTGAATAGTTGAAAAATAAATATTTCCTAAAATAAGAATAAAACAACATACTAGTTTATATAATTTTAAAAGTTATGTATGTTTATTTAAAAAATTCTTTTATGTGTAATATTAATAATTAAATTAAGGATGAAAAGTCCCAAAGAAAAATGATAACTAATACTTCCATGGAGTAATATTTATAAAACCAGAGAATTATTGTAACATGACTGAATTTCTGAAGTAAAAAACGTTTGAAAACGGACAAAAGTAAAAAGCCTGAAACGTAAGTAAATTGTTGATATATACTTTTCTTTTTTTTTTTTTTTTTTATTCGGTTCTTCTACAGACCTGCCCGAACCAGCTCCTCCACGCCTGCCTATTTTGGGCTACTGCTTTCCAGTTCGCTGCATGCAGCTCTTTCGCATCTTTGTTGATTCTGTCTTCCGCGTGGTCTCTGGCCTACTATGCAAGCATTAATTGTCGTTTAGAGACTTCCTGATGGATTGCTTCGAGCTAAAATACATGTCATACCCATCTTAACCTCCCAGCATTCATATCATGAGACTGAGTGAACAGTCTCTGCAAGAAGTTCACTCTGAGTTCACCTCCAGGTGTTAAGGCTCTGATCTCAGATCACTCCGCTAATAATGTTAGACTCATATATTCATATATATATATGTAAGTATAAAATGAAATTGTAGCAAATAGTTATTTTAAATAAAAAAGTTTATTCTTCATAGTATTATTTTTGTTCAATATGAGTTTAATGAGGTTCTGAGGAGACTTTCTTCCTCAATCATTCTGATTGTATAATGTAAAATCAAAATATATAATCTTTTTTTACATGAAATGATTATGTTATCATTTTGGGACGTCAGAAATTTCAATTTCATTTTATGGTAATTATTAATTACAATTAATTTGACTCAACTAGTAATTGTAATTACTGTTTTTTACCTAGTAGTTACAACCACCAATTACGATTATTTGTAATTATTTTTAAACTAAAAACTTCACATTTCTTCATTTATAAACTAAATTCTTGCAGTTCAAGGTTGACTTATTCCTTTGAAAATGAATTTTTTTTTCTTGTTTTAAAGTAAAAGCTATAAACATATTCCTTGTTTTTGCCTTTACCTGGCTGCAATATTCTATTATCAGAGCTTAAACAAGCTCTTTTCTTGATTTAACATGGAAAGATTTTACATGGAACAAGACATTTGTGAAAACTTATACCATTAACTTACAGCCACAGAATTTATTTCTTGTGGAATTAATTTCTTGTAAGGATGGTAAGAATCCAATTCTACATTAAATCATATTCAAGAATATGGCACGTAGTTTTTAAGTTGTAGTCAATCCAGCAGAACAATAAAGAAAAACTTTTTTTCTTGAAAACTTCTTTCAATTGGATATAAATAGTGGATACCTGGATGACCGAGTGAGTTGAGCCACAAACTTAACATTAACATAGTAATGGTACTTTTTTATTTTTAATTATCTTATTATATACTCAAAAGAATTATGAGCAGTTTTCGAATTGGAACAAATAGGTTTTGTATTTATGTCTGGTAAATATATTTTGTATCTGTCACAGAATTATATTTAAAAAACCTATTTCTTCAGGTGATGAAGAATATTACTACCATGGATATGAAAGCAGCGGGAAGAGCTTGGCACTTAAAGACCTCTTCGACTTGGCATTGACAGCTTTGGCATTCCTAGCTTTCGGGGTGTTTGTAATGAACCTAATTATCACGTGCATGGTGGTAAGTAATACTGTGGCGGCAGTGGGGGTTCAAGAATGAACTTACCAAGTCTACCAGCCAATAGCAAATAAATAATATTAGATTAAAAAGTTAAACATAGAAAAAAAAACCCAAATAGCAGCATAAATTAAATCTAAATTTCCAACAATAAAAAATGATAATATTATTATTTTAATAAAATTAATTTGTTTGTATGTACATTTTATCTTAGGTATCTCTTGAACTCCTATGAAGTGGGAACTCATAATAATTAGCGATCATAGATATGTGAATTAAAAAAAAATAGAGGGAGGAAGAGGGAGGGAGGAGAGAGAGAGAGAGAGAGAGAGAGAGAGAGAGAGAGAGAGCATGTTCAGAAGAAAATTCACTTCTTCATTTTGAATAAGTAAGTTTTGTCCTGCTTGGTTGAAGACTGCTTATCGACAACGAGAAAAATCGCAAAGAACCCACGGTTCAAGTATGACACCCGTGAAGTCTGTCTCGCCTGGTGTGCGTAGGGTTTTATTATATTTTAGTAAATCCAAGCTTAGAATATATAACTGGTCCTGATAAAAAATTTAAGTAGGTAATTTTTTTAAACCATTTCCGCTGGTGGAAAGGAGATTGCAGAGTTCGGTAAAAAATATGAGAAAAAGAAATGTACCAACTGTGATTGCAAAATTATATTATGTTCTCACTTTCTAGTGCACTGCCTTACACTAAAACTAAGAAGGATTTCTGATAATACCCAGGGAGTGAATATAATACTACATTATAGAAGAATCAAGTTATTTACAAATTAAGTTTACTTTTCTGTAAAATTAAAGAAGCTGCGCAACTATCTAAAGTTTTAGAGAAACATAGCGATTTACTATGGAAATGACTACCTAGGGAGTGAGGGTTCGAGGGTAACTTTTATCTAAATTTGGGAGCATAACGGAGCGTATAATAAGAGCGTAGGATTCTTCCAAATTTATAGGGTTGTATGTTGACAAACTCCTTACTAAAATTAATGTTCTTTGGCTTACCTATCATTCTATATTTTGTTTTTTCCATATTAACCGTTATTCTTGGCTGGTAGAAAAACCCAATATGGCCTTATCGTCAAAAATATCTATTGTCTGTTTATATGCTTTGAATTCCAATATTGTGGACTACCATTTTTCTAAAGTAGAATTACAGAATTCAAAATTAAATTATTATTTAATTTACTAATGTAGAATTACAGAAATCCCCATATTTCGATCTCATTCGTCAACTGAATTCAGGATATCGCTACACTATTCATTTAAGTGTAAATTGAATTCTACAAATCAATCATTCAGAACTAAATCAACATTTGTAATGTTTAGTTAGTAATTTATTCGGTATGGAGAAGTTGAAACAATTATTGTGGAAGCAATAACAACGACACCAAAGAAATATTAAAATAACATATTTTATCCATGTGTAACAAAATATTGGAATAAGAATATAAAAATTCCATATTAGCTCTTTTCCTATTTTGCCATACAATTGACACATTCCAGAAAATTATATTTTTTTATTGTGTAGTATTAAATTCTGTCATATTTTTAGACAATGGTAATGTAGATCATAAAGTTCATTCACACCATATTTATGAATATATACATTAAATGATAACAAAATAATAAATAGAAGAAACAGATAAATAAATATATACATAAAATAACAAAAACAAATAAATAAAAATTTAATTCTAAAGTAAAATAATATCTTAAAAACAATCATTCTTATTAACATTCAGCCTGGGAAACTCCGAACCATACTCTTCTCCCCAATAGTGGAGGAAAGAGCAGACTACGAAAGATCCCGGCGCTTCTCTCTCGACTGCGTCACTGGTATGAAAAACAGTTAAGGATGTGTGAGGGTGCTAGCTGTAGACGCTCAGGCCTTGAGTGGAAAATCTGGTCCTTGCCAGAACCCAGAAAATGAAATTGCAATACAAATTTGTGAATAAATAGAGAAAATCGTACCGAAAGAATTCTTTTTCATGTAGTTGAAGGCATTTTTTATAAGCGTAAATAGCAAATTTATAATATATTACTATCCTTGGAAGATTTTTTTTTTTCCTCCAGGGTCTTTTGTAGAAGTTGTAAAAATATATATTTTATAAATTTACTTTATAAACATTAAAATTAACAAAAATATACGACAGTATTTGATCATTTTTAAATAATTAATTTGTTATAGGGAGCACAAGGCTCTACGATCGTGATGCAAACTATGACGACCACGACATCAACAGGTAAATTGTCAAAACAACCAACTTTGAAATTGTTTATAAAATTTTTGATTGATTAGGATGTCTGCAACAATAAGGAGACAGCTCTATTTTTGACAGTTTTCAACAAGAGAAACCCGTCTGTGTCAATTAGAGTTTGAGAAACTTTTTGAATAATGAATATAATTGAATACACCTACCAATATTAGAAGCAATCCTTCCCGGCTGGACCCGCCCCACTATGACCCCCTTTTTTCATAGCCCCTATTTCTGAAATTTATTGTTTTTAGCATGAATATATATACCAATATATATTTTGATTCCGTACTATCTCCTTCTTCTGTAGTTGCAAACGTTTTAAGGAGTTTTTGAGTTTTAATTTTGTTGTTGTGGGCGTTCTTTGTAATGACGAAAACTAAGACCCAGGTAGCGATGGTCCTATATCACTTCTAAATTATTTGCTGATAAAAGGAGACATAGGATAGTTTAATCCAGTAATATTTTTAAAAAAACCTGAAATTGGAAAACGGCCTGATATTAGTGAAAATAGCATAGAAGTTGGCTTTTGCACAACTCATTTTATTTTATATCTCTGATTCTAATCAAGATAATAAAGCTGGTGCAATTTATTTTGCTATAAAAATTCATAAATAAGAAGTTTACGAGGTGCGAACTAATGTCAACTTCAGGAATACAACAGTGCTACAGAATATAACAAATCCGTGCACATATGGTTGCGATCTGGAGAGATAATCCCGATTTTCGAGTCTCTAAGCTTCTGTACCTATTTTTCCTGTTTTCTTCTTTAGTTAATAATGTTATTCTTTTTATTTATGCATTTTTTATTACTGTTAACAAAGCAAAACAGTAAATTATTTCAAAGAAATTCGAAGGTACTTTAGAATTTAAAATAAAAAAAAAGATTACGTTTAGTTTGGACTATAGCTTACAATATACGATGGAGGAGGGTGTGCATCAAATTCTGTTGAGTTTTGCCAACATTTTTAACCTCCTTGGAACTCGGCTTCAGACCAACACCAAGCCGCTCTATTAAAGACTTGAAATTCGGGCCGAAATGTTGGCACTAATATTTTTTACAAGTTTTTACTTATTTATCTTCTTCACTGACCGGATTCCCATCTCCTCATTCATTTTCAAAACCGCGGGATATAACTTTTGCCACGGAGAAGCTGCTTCAGCTTCAGTTCTATTCAACAGCTCTGGTCGAAAGTTATTAATTACGAGGGTAAAACACAAGTAGTTCCAACGATTTGAAATAAATCATTAACACAACTTAAAATAATACAATAAAAGTGGGCCTGCAATCTAATTCAAATTATAAAAATCGTTAGCGGTGGAAAGCACAACTCTACACGAATTCACTGAAAAAGGATTTGTATCAATATATGCAGTGAGCTCAAGCCAAAAAGTCATGTAATATAAATTTAGATAAACTATTTCTCAGAGAAGAGGCAAGACGTACTAAAAAAAAAGTCCCGTAATAGTCGCCATTTTCACCTTAACACAAGGTTGTGGCCTATTCCCTTTCTTCCCACTTTCTCTTCGATATTTTACTTTTCTGTTCCACGGATCCCTTTTCCTTTTAAATATTAATGAAAATAAAGATAAATGATGAATTATTATTCTGAATTTAGGAGATGGAGCTGCGAAAACCAGAGATAAGAGGTCAGTGGAAGACGAATTAAACAACATGGCATACAGAGTCAGCCAGTCCATAGAAACCTTCTTGGGTCTCAGTAAAGGCAAGAAAGATTGCCTTCGCTACAGTCTCTGCAAGGACAATAGATTTTCCAGAAAATTGAAAAATTCTCACAAGATATGGTTGCCGTTATGGAGGTAAGGATAAAAATATTTAATTTTTAGAATATCAAGATTTATATAAAAAAAATTCTTTTTTTTTTTATATAATCAGAAAGAATATCACTGACTGCATTAAGTGAGTCTATATGCATTAAAAATGACAAAAGCCAAAAGATGATTCAAGTAAAGTATGACAACGTATATATTTTGTTAGGAAAACCAGTTAGATTCATTTTCAGCTTTTTTTGAAACACCATTGTTATTTAAAAATAATAAAAGGCTTCTCTAAGATGAAGATTTTAAGAAAAAAATAATTTATTTGTTCATTATTATGGATATTGCATACCCAACAGCAATTTATGTAACTAAATCATAAAATTAATAATGTGTATATTGAACAATACAGACAATCTCTACATATACACAGCCAATAGAACAAAAAATATTGTATATCCACAAGCATTGTGAAATTACTTATTAGAAAGATGTGCTATCATTTTTATTTCTTTAATGTTTTAATCAAAATGAGCTGATACAGCTAGATGAACACAAAGAAGTCTATTAGGGATCAACTTGAAGCTCATCAAATGTACTGTTAAGTACATTATTATGATATTCAGCTGTTTTTAATAGTTCTGAACTTATTGCCAATAAACCTAAAAATATATGGAACCTATTTTGAAAAATATGCCATATTAGGCCTATGCATCTCTAGGGAGTGGTAATCTTTTTACCATTGCCCTTGTCAAACATTTATACATAATAATGCATTGAAAAATAATAGTTTACAATTACTTCTAGTTACAATAAAATTATAAGCAATTTTTACTAGACTATGTGTAGTTTTCTTTAATATATTAGACATGACTAAACTAACATACATTAACATTTTGCAACTAATCTATGAATGAAGAAGCACACACTAGTTTCATTCTTAGACTTCCAAAACAAGGTACTGAGAGTCAGAAGATTCCCTCTGATTTATAAGAAATAGGCAATTACATCGCGTACTATTAAGTGGAATTTATAATTTAACTTCATCACAAAGACTAAAGCTATACATCCTGCTATAAACTCTATATTAAATTATATTAGTTATTTAAATATAAGAAGATGGTAAGCGGTTGCGGTAAAAAAAGAACAGAATTTTTGTAATGTTCTTAGTTGTTTTTTGTATCTTTTTAGCCCTGCAAAGTGGGGCGAAACATCGGACATTAAATAGTTATAAACTATTTGTTCTTTTTTGACCGCAAGCCTGACCTTCTTCTTATATTTAAGTTTTACAGTCAACTATATATATATGTATTAATTATTATTGATTTATCTTTCTTTTTCTCAAATCATTAATTATTAATATTATTTGTTCTTTTCTCATTCATTCTTTAATTACGTAACTATTATTATTGTCATTTAGCTAATCATTTTTTTTAAATAATTGATCATTATTATTTTTTTTACACTTGTTACAATTGTTAAAGCATTGTATTTGGTTAGGGATGTCTTTTGTACGAGACTACATCCTGCCCCTCCCCCCACATTTTAAACTATTAAAAAACTAATAAAATGTTAAAATAACCATGTAAGACCCACCCAGCCCATCTAGAAATAAAGGAATAAAAAAAATTAAAAATTGCACTTACTCTCTAGATCTCCCTATGATAGAAAACTTTTATTTCATCCATATTTTCAAAATATCTGATCTCTTGAAAACTAAACATTTTAATTTCATATGTTCCTTAATTATGGTTTATTCATGGTTAAATATACGTTTTTAAAACATATAGACAAATTCAAATAGAAATAAACTATTTTGATTAAGTCATCCAGGAAACTAGGTGACATTTTAAAAATTAATATTGATACAATTTATTAAATCTAATATTTAAAAATTCAGAGTTTAATACATAATAGTATGTATATAATGACAATTTAAAATGTTAATCTCAATAATTTTTGTTTATTTTTACAGCTTTGGACTTAGCTGGGTAAGTGGACACTTTGGTGGTGACCGTTTAGCCAACTTGCGGGGCGCAGTTCTTGGATTGGGTGCAGCAGACTGTGAATCAGCATACCCTAACTGTGTAGTGAAATAAATTTCCAATTTTTATCTCAAGTTTTATAATTATGACCAAAAAAAAATTTAGAATAATCACCATATTCAGAATCCTTATGTTAGAATCAAAAAAATATCTTTGACTTAAAAATGGTCAAAAGCACAACATTAGTGAGGTTTTAAGAGCATTTTTTTACAAATGTAAGAATATTATTCATACATCATATCATTACCATCAGAAACAATAAGACTGAAGGATTAACTATAGTTGATAAGCCATAATGAATAAATTAGATAACAAGTATTTAAAAAAAATAAGATTGTGATAATTGATATTAATGGATTGTTTGCTCGTGCGCTGTTATCACATTTTGAAGTCTATTCAAATATTCTATTAATTTGATAATTAAATAACAATATCAATGCTATGTTGTTTTTTAACTTGGAAATACTTAACATTTATAGAAATAATGAAAAAAAAAAAAAAAAAAAAGGGTTTAAAGAGGTACTGCTGAAATGAATATATTGGAAATCAGTAAGTTGTATATTTTTCCCAGTAATTTGTTTGTTTAATTTGTTCTTTCACAAAATTTAATTAAAAAGTTATACACTATAATAAGAATATTGTTTGAAATAACAATAAAAAAATTTATATTTGTTATTTTAGCTTAGGAATATTTAAAATTTTTAGAAATAATGAAGTTTTTGTTCATATGTAACATCACCCACTGCTTTGAAGAGAAACTTACGGAAAACTTATCATAGTCAATTTATTAATACGATACCTCATTCAAATTATACAGAAAAGTGAAAAAAAAAAAAAAGAAGAAAGAAAAATAGTTGAGCTTTCTCACACATGCAAGGCCCACATAGCTAGGTTACATGGTACTTCATTTAATGTTTATTATTTTGGCACCGACCGATAAATATTGCCATCCCGTCAGAAAACAATTGTCATGATTTGGTGAATAAATAAAAAAAAAGGGCATCAGTGATTTGTGCTTAATGGACTTCAAAAACAGCTTCTAACAAATTTAAATTATGGGATAATTTGAGAGGATACCATAAAAATGTTTATCCTTAGTATCAATAGCTGCCAGTCAATATCAAAACAATTGAAAGTCAGAACTACCCAACTATCTCTAACCCTAGTGGCAGCAGACTTTATCACTAAATAAAAGACTCTTAGCCTGAAGTTTTTAACCAAGGAGGACAGGATGTGGCAATGTATTGTGGTGTTTCAACATATATCTATATAAAGTTAAAACAAAACATTAAAATTTATATATTTTTTCAGAAATGGTTCGAACAATTATAAGTTAAAATAAATTATGAACACATGAATCTTACTCAATCAAACAAGAACATTAATTAATTAAAAATTTGCATTTGTGAAGCACTGCATTAACTTTCAGGTACTGTTTAATACAAAAATAAAATATCCCTAAACACATAAAATTAAATATCTTTGAACATTATTTTCTTGCTTTCTTCATCTTCCATATAATCAACATCAATACCCATCAAAAGTGCTTTATTGATTGTATCTAATTTTTTTATCATCAAGTTATCCTTTTTAATGGATTCATGTAACCTAAAAAAATAAAAATAATTGCATTAACCACAAGTCTTGTATCAATCTCAACTCAACAATATTGATTATTATGAGTTACATAGATAAATAGAAGGCAAATAGGAATATTTATAATCAGTATGTGATCACATGATCTGTAATATATATATATAAAATCCACTAATCGCGGAACCTACATTCAATCTTAAAACCTACTAATCTAATCTTAACCAATTTTAACCAGATCATCTTCATAGTCCACAGAAGTTTAAGTGTTTGTTTATTTGAATGTGCTGATTACGAGAAATATCAGTCCAATTTGAAAAATTCTTTTTGTGTCAGATAGACAGTTTACTGAGGAAGATTTTAGGATTTACAACATCATACTACATCTCATAAGAAGATATTGGTAGGGGGACCTGACAGGGTCTCGGAGTACTTGGTTTAGAAGATTGTGGATTCTAACCCCACCTAGGTGAGTCAGAATTCATTTCACAGTGGCCCCGAGAAATACAAGATTACTGCATCTTTGAAAAAATTAGAATGCTGGATAACAAATTTGAAAAAAAAAACTTTGTCATGTTCCCCAATTTGAAAATAATCCATTCTTTAGAAAAGTGGTTCCCAAAAATGGCAAACGGAAAAAAGCTAGGAATCCTAACAATTAAATAGTTCAAATAAAAGGTTTTTATTTATGAGAGTGTGCGAAGCTGTGATACTATAATGTTATAAATTCTGCATGATGTGTAATGTACAAAAATATGCATTATATCTCATAAACAGATTTTTTTAATATTTTGAGCAATAACCTGTCTGCCAAAAACACATCATGAGTTAAAATACTTTTCCTATTTGAATTATGATTTCACCAGTTATATTAATATGAAAAAACAAAACAAAAAAAAAATGTTATGTTATGTTATCTTGTAAAGCCCTACAAAGTGGGGAGAAACGTCGGATAATATAAAAAGTTGAAAACAATTTTGTTCTTTATTCTGACCATCTTCATATTTTGAATTATACGTCAACTATTTATATATATACAACTAGCTAACGGACTCTACATTCTGGCTTAAGGATTCCATCGGATAGATATAATGAGTTAAGAATAGCTGTTAATAAACCTTAACTATGTTAATAGGTTTTGTTATCAAATAATTATGTTATTATAATGAAGTAGTAAAAAAGATTACATACTTGTTATCATTTTGTGGGTTATCCACGAAATTTCTCACAGCTTCATTAGATCTTTCTTTGAATTCTTCTTGTAATACTTGCCATCTTTCAGATTCATCAAGAGATTCAATAAACATCTGTTCCTCTCTTGAATTCATTTCATAGTTTAACAATTTGAGCTTCATTAATTCAAAAAAATGATCACATTTTTTGCTAAAATTTCAAAATTAATACATTATCTGAAAATAGTAAGTTAGAGTAATAAGTAGGGCAAGGGTTTTCATGTCAATTGACATGCAATAATGCAAAAGATAGAGGTGGGTTATTCTATTATATTGAATAAAAAATGAAGCATATTAAGTGTAACTGAACATTTTTTCTCCTGTACCCTTCAACTATCATATATATTGAACATTTGGCAAATGTTTAACCAATGTTGTGAGAGATACACCTAGGA
Organism: Halyomorpha halys; assembly: GCF_000696795.3. Taxonomy (NCBI): domain Eukaryota; kingdom Metazoa; phylum Arthropoda; class Insecta; order Hemiptera; family Pentatomidae; genus Halyomorpha; species Halyomorpha halys. The sequence continues at coordinate 389,032 of NW_027111006.1, read as the reverse complement.
GGATAAACTGATCGTGAGGAATCTTGCTCAATGGGCTTAACACAAATCAATTTCTGAAAAAATAGGATTAGCATCATCATTAATAATTAATTATTATTATTAATTAATAATATCTTCTTCTTCTTTTGCTCCTCCCTATAGTGCCTAATCAGTGTAGGGAACCGTTCAGCCACAGGCTCCAATGTTCTCTATTAGCAGCTAGGTTCCTGGCCTGACAAAGATCCTTGCTTTGCAAAACCTGTCGACATACTGCAGGTAGGACATCCTTGGTTGTCCACGAGGCCTTCTGTCATCTGGTATGTACTCTATCGTCTTTAGAAGGTCCCTATGTTACTCCATTCTAATTACGTAGCCTGAATCATTTCAACTGCCGTATCTGCAGAACCTCCTTCACAGAGGCAACCCCAAGTTCCTGGAGTATCCTCTCATTTGGGCAATGATCTCTCGTCTTCCCCATCATTCCTCACAGAAAATTCATTTCTGCAGCAGTGAATCTACTCTCCTGCCGGTCCATCAATATCCAGTTTTCAGCTCCATACAAGAGTATCGGCAAGTATACAGACTTGTAGGTATGGAGCTTGACATTCCTACCTATCTCTCGCTTCCCTATTACAGTATTGCAGATGTGGTAATAGACTGCATTAGCCTTCTTTATCCTCTTTGATATTTCTGAGTCTAGTTTCCCTGACCTGTCTATTATAGTTCCTAGGTAGGTCAAATCTGCAACCACTTCCATTTCTTCCCCGTTACAATATATATGGAGATCTTCTACTTGCCTCCCCACTTGTAATATCTTGCTTTTGCTGGTATTTAGTTCCATTCCTTTCCAGTGAAGCTCTTTGTGCCATTCAGTCACTGCCTGCTGTAATTTATCAGGGGTGTCCGCAACAAGGACAGTATTGTCCGTGTAAAGGAGGAGATGTATGATCACTGGGTGGAGGTTTCTATGGCCCAGGAATGTCCTCTCCGTTCTTCACTTCATCCAAGTAAGGGACTTAAACTGTCATCTTGTTTGACCCCTTGCAATGCTAAAGCAATCAGATTGCTGTCCATTCAGCCTAACTAATCCTTTTGGGCTTTGATAAGTGGATTTAATAGCGTCCACCAATGTTCTTGGGACATTCTTAGCTCTGAGAGCCTCCTATATTTCGTGTCTTGGAACGGAGTCAAAGGTTGCTTTGAAGTCGAGGAAGGCAATGTACATCTTTTTTTTCTAGCCCAGGATTTTTGGAGTGCATTCCGCAGAGAGAAAATATGGTCCTATGTTTGATATCCTAGTCTGAACCTGGCTTGTTCAATTAATATCATGGCAGCTTATTCTCTTGTATCAACCTTGGATCTACCCAAGAGTTTTGAGACTCTCAAATTTTGATTAATTTGATTAATTAAGACAACTTCATACCTCTGGAAGCAGGTTCAGTATACTAAAATTATTAGGTTGTTTTTGAAAAATGTTTAATAAAGGAAGATGGAACAAGAAATTAGAACCTACTCTACTTTATAATTATGGTTAATTACAAAAGAAATAGTTAACCTTTATAAAGGTTAAAAAAGTAAGTGAACAGGACAAAGCCAGTATTAAATAATTAAAGTAAAAACCACCAACTTACAAATTAGAACCAGATTGTGACTTATGTTTTTTAAATCTATTGGCAAGAAAAGAATTGGTAAAAAAGGGTGATGCTGACTCTGATTTCATAGCACAATCAACAAGCTTCTGCTGAATGTGCCTATCAAGAACAGAATTCATGTAACAGTCTAATTCTATGGCTGCAGCTGTTTTATAGTCATCTTTGGGTTGAATATTAAGTGTGTTGCCTAAAAAAAAAAGAATTGGGAATTTATAATTTAAAAAGTTATTTAATTGATGATAAAAACGACAGATAAAATCTACAATGAAGATGCATCTCATGAATGAAATGTCATTTTCATGGAAGAAATTAATAAATAAGATCAAATACAATAATATAGTCACTAGCTGATACATTTTTCTATGCCATTCATGATTATCTTTCTCAAGACTGACAAACTGAAATATATGGTTAAAAATTCAATTCTTTCAACTATTGGCATTTTGTCACCTACCATTATAATCAACAACTAATTACTTGTTTTCATGATTTCGAAGTATTTTTTATGAACATAGTTTGAAACTCACAATGGTACTCAAAATCCCATTCAAAATTCAAACGTTTTTAATTTAAACATAGACAGCATTGAAATAATTAATTTAATAGAACATTTACGTATCTATAAGCCAATATATTGCTACCATAATTCCAAAACCTTTTGCATTACATTTTCTAGTTTTTTGGTTGTAGTTACATTTTTCACCCAAAGTAAAACTATGAATGGTAATTAGATACTTTATTAAAACCAAAAAATGAGCTTAGACTGGTAAATTTTCAAAAAAATATTTTTGGTTTTAAAGTTACCGACAGATAGTTTTAGATTCATTCAGAATTTTAATTTATATTAAAAATTTAGTTAACAGGTTCTGCAATAAAGATAAAAAATAACGAAACACTTACTTAGTTTCTTAGAAGCATAGAAAGAAAATCTAGAATTGAGAACATTCCAGCAGTCATTAATTCTAAAATTATCTTTACTTTGTACGCTTCCAATGGTTGTAGACAATTGTGTAGTTGTTACCATAGAATCTTGTAGATCTGTATCATTTCTGCTATCCATAATTGGTTACTACTTACACTAAAATATACTAACTGTCAACTTTCAACTACCCGCGGTTTTCTTAAAAACAACAGCCCAATTTGTCTATGCCATCTAGATAAGCCAGAGAGGTTTTCATCATTTAGGCATGTACTGTCCACTGTAACACTCGGAGGAAAGGGTTTACACTGATTTGACCAAGTTAATTAAATTTTATATTCACTCCTTACGTTTTAGAACAGTAAATATATTTTGGGATCCCTAATATTTACATTGAAATAAGTATGAACATAACAGAAAGAAACACGAATTTTTCGAGAATGGCTAAATGGATTGTCATTAGAGATATACTACTTACTTCAACTTCTATTATATTTGTACGGTATTTTAAATGTACGGTTTTACTGATAATGTGCGAAAACCCTATTAACTTCAACGTAATGTTGCCTTCAAGGGGCGTGGCCGAATCTCCCCTTTAACGTCATTTTGGCTTAGAAGTAGAGTAGGGTTATGGTACCCCCTGACTATAACATAATCAATATGAACTTTGAAAGAGGAGAATAGCTTTATAACCGTTTCAATCAATTCAAGTAGAGTAGCGTAGATTTTACTGAGTAGATTCTCAATACATTCATTATAGGCGCAACACGCGCATGAAGCAATCCTTGGACAGCTCAACTATTGATTCCCAGTCCTCCCTGTTGCTAGCAGGCCTGCTGGATAGTCATGCTTTCTTCAAATACTTGGAGACGCTGTCCTTCCATCTTCTACGAGGCCTTATTCCATCGAGAGCTTCCATGATACTTCTGGCCACCTTCTCTTGACCCTTTCTGATTATATAGACCTGCCATCTAATTCTTTGCTCTCTTACGAATTGAGAAACATTAAGATCATTAACAAGTGTATAGAGTTCAATATTTTTATGAGTCGAACGAAATATTCCCTTCTACAGTTAAATGTTGTACACAATGTTCAGGTTTCAGATTCCTATATCAAGACGTGAAGAACGTTTTATTAAGTCTGAGTTTGGTCGTGCAACTGAGTAGCCTGCTTCTAAAACGTTTATATAAACTGAAATAAGTCCAGTTTGGTATTATTATTCTGTAATTTATTTCTTATTTTTCTTCGAATATCTCCCCGCAAATTACGGTTTAATAGACATAAAATTTAAATAGTTCGGTAATTCATTCAGAGCAATCTACTCCAAGCCAATTACTTTAAAAAATTGTATTATTTATACGTTAACTTCGATGTATAATATTTTTTTTTTTCAATCATGTATGGGAAATTGTTTCTGAGAGTAGACAGTTTCAAATACCTCAGCTCCACAATAACATCAATAAATGATCAACAGGCTGAGATAGACCTGCCTATAGGAAGCGCGAATAGAGTCTTCTTCTCTCTGTCAAGAATACTGATGTTCCAAAAAATATCTATAAATCTGAAGCAAAGGGTGTCGAATGCAATGATAAAGTCAGCTCTGATATACCTGGGCTCTAACAGGTACTTTAAAAAGCAGAATCGAGAGATTGAAACAGAAAGTCCTTCCTACAGTTACAGGGGTAAGTAAGGGAGATAAGAGCCTTAACACATGGAGTAAAAGTGTGTGGAGTAAAACTGAACTGCTTGCAGAGACTGGTCAGTCAATATCTCATTATATGAAGGCTAGGAGATTGAATTGGGTGGAAGATGTGGCTGGAAGCAATTTATCATGATAAAACTACACAACAATAGAATGATGTTATAAGTTTATTTTTTGTTTATTGAAATATTCAATGGTTTGAATTAGTATTTATTTTAAAATATTGGAATATACTAATTAATCCAGTTAAAGTTTTAGACACTTTTTAAATTTAAACATGGAGCAATAATTATTGCTAATTAATTATTATTCTGGTAGTTATTAATGATTAGTTACAATAAACAATATACAAAAATCGAAACAAAAAAACACCTGGTTTGTTCTATGAGATAATTTAGTACTCTTGAGGTTTAGTACTACTATTTCACAAAATATTTCAGATCTTTTATTGTTATGGATATCGATATGCAAAATGTTTGAAAAAGGTGAAAAATGGAAATGTTCCATTTTCCAGATTAATAAATTTCCTCAGGAATAATAAATGAAAAAAAAAAGATTAAGTTATGTCACAAAACAGAGGTGCTCTATTTTTTTCTTGCATCTATTGATTTACAGAAGCATATTTGTCTCTTTTATGTAATGTAATTTTAATTAATAAATTTATAGATATACAGTTCTAGAAAGTAATGAACTTTGTTAAGATTGCAAACTTTACACTTTAACTAATACAATCGCACATACCCTCAACCTTGAAGGAACCATACATAGTCAGGCCAAAACATCAGTTGTAAAAATTTTTTTGTTACATTCTTTGATTTCAAATAATTTACCTTAGATAAAATAATCATTATTTGAAATCATCAAAAGTAAGGCAACCATCCTTTTAAAATGTCATGAACGAATCACTCTGTAGACTCTGTTATTTTAAATATAAAAAGGAAATGTATATTCTGCTGTAAATACTTAAAGTGAGTTTTTAAAAAATTAGAACTGTTCCATAAAAATAATTATTTTGATTTTGGGAAAAAATTACTTTATATTTTATGAATTTTTATTATAACCGTAAAAAAAAATAATGTTTATCTCTTATTTTACATTTTATTTATTTATTTATTTATTTTTCCTAAGCTTGTTTTGTATTAATAAAAGCATCATCTTTTCATTTTAGGAAGACCAGGAATGAACCTGAACAATGCTACATTTTTAATGACACATTTCTTAATGGCTGCAAGACTAAGCAAAAAGCACATTTACCAGCGAATGGTAGTTGGGGATGAGGATGGAAAACCAGTTAAAGGTACATTCCTGTTGCCTTCATGCTGTTCATGTACAGCAGTATCTGTTGGGGCAATGTTTATGTTTATCTGATCTTTGCAAAATTATTTGTGTTTATAGAAATCTTTTATGTAAATAAAGTAATATAAAAAAACTGTTGCGAAGGATTTTATATGAGCCTTAATAACTTACCTCAATATAGCTTTAAGTATGTTTGTAAAAAGAATTTATTATAAATAGATTTTTTTTTGGATAACAATTTGTTTTTAACAACTTATTTTTTTGACATACTGGAAGATTATTGATTGACCATGTGTATAGATGAATGGAATATGGTCCGGGTGTGGTAAAAAAAAAAACTCAAATAGTATCATTATCTACTATTTGTTTTTTTTTTTACCGCACCCGGACCATATTCCATTCATTTATTTTTTTGAGTTTATCGGTGTATCTAAATGGACATGTCTATTCACATTTGTAGATGTAGGCCATTCATAGAACAATTTTGTTTTTTATTCGTCATAAGCTAAGACCAAATTTATATAAATAACAAATTTTTCAAAAATATAATGCAATATTTTACAAAAAATCAATAAATGATTCTTTATACATACCAGAATTATTTAAAGCATTGATAAGACACCATAATTATTGGTAAGGTTGCTTTCATCAATGAGTAAAATATTGTTCCCAAAAATGTATGATCACGTAACTGTCAAATCCTAACTTTTTAAGGGGAACACCGTTGTCATGATATTGAGTTTTATTTAAATTTTTTTAATAGCATTTGCCAGCAAGTGTTGTACTTACTTGTATATACTCGAAATTTCAATTATTATGACAATGAAAAATTTAATCATTACTAAAAGATGAAAAAATAATTTAAAGTTACTGAACAGAGGTTCAAACAGGATTTTTGAATATAAGAAGACATGAAATTGGATGACTTGGCAGAAGAAGGATGCTAGGAAATACGATGGTAAGAATGACAATAGCCACTTCAAATCTTCATAAAATTGGGAAATAGAGGTGTGCCTGAGTTTCTGAAGAAATTTAATTAATTTCCTCCAAACTCTCCTGATCTAAATGGTTTTCAATTTATCAAAACAAAACTAAGTCACAACCTAACAGTTAAATAATAATTGAAGTTGCCTATCACATGAAATTTCAATTTTAACAAGTTCTTATGATGCATATGTCTTCATAAAACATGTTAAAAGCCTAGCTCTCTTAATCCATGCAGATGGTTAATTTTTCATAAGAAAACTAATTTACAACTCACTACTTAAATCATAATTATTTGAAGTTTCTAACTGATCTTATATGACAATGAAAGACTCACTCATAAAAAGGTGAAATTATTTAATCATAGTTAAAATCAAACAATAATATATTTTAAATAACAATATTCAATTGTTATTTTACTATTTCACATGTTTACCCCCAGCTTATTAAGTCAATAAGGGCATAAAGGAATGAACAATCAATCAAGTGTAGTTAATACTAATTAATTTAAAACACACATGAAGAAATACGACTGAAAAATTGTACATTGTTTTAATAATAGTTCCACTAACTGCATAAAGATAGCAGCACCAATCAAGAAAGATAGAAATAGTAGTTTTATTAACCGCCGTAAGATGCCAGCACCATCCAAACAGGCATTTCTGGACTCTAGCAGGAAAATTTTTATTTTGTATTAGGATATTAGGAACACACAGGAGCTCAACAGGTCCGTCTGACTATATACTGATCGTGTTGGAACAAAACCTATCAAGTATGTTCCAACACAATTCTCAACTACCTGATTTGATCAATTGAGCTCCTGCGAGTTCCTAATATCCTAATACAAAATAAAATTTTCTTGCTAGATTTCGGGAATGGCTGCTTGGATGGTGCTGACCTCTTGCAGCAGTTAGTGAAACTACTATTTCTATCTTTTTGATTGGTGCTGCTATCTTTATGCAGTTAGCCGAACTATTTTCAAAAATATTTTTTAACTATATTTGGACTTGGAAAACGGCTGTTTCGATAGTGCTGTCCTCTAACGGTGCTCATTGGAACTATTATTTTCTACATTTATTGTTTTGTGCTGCTATCTTAAGACAGTTAGTCGTACTATTATTTTAACATTCTACATTGTCGTTATATGTATATATTTTTTAATGGTAGTTTAAACAATGTATAATTTTCCAATCATATTTATTTATGTGCGTTTTACATTAGTTAGTATTTGTTATGCTTGATTTAATGTTCATCCCTTTGTGCTCTTATTACCTTAATATACTGGAGATAAAATATGAAATAGTAAAATAACAATTGAATATTGTTATTTAAAATACATTATTGTTTGACTTTTATGATAAAATAATTCTACCTTTTTATGAATGTGTCTTTCATTGTCATGTAAGATCACTTAGAAAATTTAAATAATTAAAAGTTTAATTTATGATTTAAGTAATGAGTTGTAAATTAGTTTTGTCATGAAAAATTAACCATTTACATGGATTAAGAGAGTTAGGCTTTTAATGTGTTTTATGAAGACATATGCATCATAAGAACTTGTTGAAATTTCATGTAATAGATGAATTTGATTATAATTTAACTGCTATGTTGTGAATTAGTTTTGTTTTGATAAATTGAAAACCTTTTACATAGATTAAGAGAGTTTGGAGGAAATTATATTAATAAAGGATTAAGGGAGTGAGGGTTTTAATGTATTCAATAAAGATAAATTAGAACATGTTATAAATTAAGATGAACAATTTTGGTTGTGAAAAATTGGTTTAAGTGTGAATAAGGAAAGAAATTTGATGGTAAAATAAACATTTAAATTATATTTTAATTTGACTTTGATTATAACAAAATAATTCCTCACTACAATTCCTTAATTTTAAGGTCTTGAGTAAATTTGTTTTTGGGGTTCGTGGTGGAATGGTGTTTGAGGATCTGGGCAGATAATTTTTGGGGTCCGGGATGAATTATTTTTAGGGCCAGGGCCTGATATAATTTTAAGTTCTTAGGAAAAATCGTTTTTTGGGTCTGCGGTGGATTTGTTTTAGGAGCCTGCGGTAGATTCATTTTTGGAGCATGGGGATGATACAATTTTGACTTTGAGAAAACATATAGATAATATAGGAACAATCTTTCCCTGCCTTTTGTCATAACTTTTGGTAAGGTTGATATGTTGCGATAGTCAATCATAGTTAATCAGGGGAGGGAGGGGAGACAAGCCATAGTTAATCATGCGACATTTCAACACAGAAAAGGGGAATGAAATCCAAATTTTAAGAAAATGATATATAATTGTCGCAGCACTTTATTAGTTATTACAATTAGCATTTACTTGAAAAAAAAATTTTTTTTATTAAATTATTAATTTTTATCACTTCTAGTGAGGGGCAGCTGCCCACCACTGCATACACACACATGAATACATGTGTGACATAGGAGGTGGTAAGGAGTACAAAAGAACACATTGTATTATAATAAATTTTAAGTATATTTCACTAAATATTTTAGATTTCTTCAAATTAAGAACATTTTAGAGAAATATGTTACTGTTATTGATATTATTTTAATCTTTGTATTTTTGCCATCAACTGCTATCTGAACTCAATTTTTATTTCTTACATCTTGCTCAGACTTCGCTCAAACATTTCCTTCTTAATACAATTAACAAATAAAAATAAACCTTTTAACAATAAACATGCTGAGGTTGATGGGATGTAGGTAAGAAATAGTACATCTAAACATCCTCCCTACCAATGGAAGGATTTCATCATTAGGACAGCGTAGTACAAACTTTTTTTCGTAATGTGATATTAACTTCTCTATGGGTAAGAACTAATGCAAAGCATGTGAAAATGATCTTGATTGAGGCTTAGAAGGAGCAATATCCTCTTGAATAGCAATCATAGTTTTAACAATCTATTTTGTTATGTGCTATTTTGAATTAACATTAACACAAATATATGTTTCTTAATACTACTAACTATTCCACTTTCAAATAGTAATAATGATGAATGCTCATGCTTAAAAGGAAGGAATACTTGGAGAAAGAAATATAATGGAGTGTAAGCTGTCAGAAAATGTGAAGCCAAAAAGGTGAGCTTTATGAAAACTATGAGGGTAGCCAATCATCAGCTGCCTTCTGTCTAAGTTTATAACAATTGTCGAGTTACACATAGAATTTTACATTTTATATCCAGTTCATATTTGCGATTAACACTTTTTTAGATAATTTCATAACTGGTAGAAATTGCTCATTACTTCAATGCAAACCTGAGCACCGAGGTCTTGACCTCAACTCCTCTATTTTTGACTTCACTTTGAAGGAGAGTAGAGTATGATACCTACCTCCACTCCCTGTCACTCGTATGAATGAGATCAGAAAAGGCTTCTGTCATTTTATACTCGACCATGTTAACACGAATTCCCAATTTCTTCAAACTTAAGGACAAATCAAAAAATAAAATTGATACTAAGTCATTTTTTTACCAATCTGATAATTTTTCCAAATTAGGCCAAATCAGACGAGCCAAAAGGAAGTAGAGGCATGCCAAGCAAAATATGTTTCCCCATGCCTAGGCAAAAATAATTGAAAGAATTTGATTAAATTGATCAGGGACCACCTAGGCACCAACCTGCACATTCCTTGTAAATTTAATCAAAATATCCGAACACAAATTTGACAGACGTGGAACCAAATTAGTTTTTAGATATTTAAAATATAAAAAATTTTGATTCTAAGGACAACAATTGTTTTTGTTTTCTGCATGATTATATATGCTCTGTAGTGAGAAAGTAACAATATATTTAATATTAGATTAATGGTTTAAAATAAAATAATTAATGATATTTATTAATATTATTTTTCTAGTAAACAGTATCCTTAAAAACCAACAATCAAATTTATGGTATTTCGAACACTAACCCTATTATCGGCAGTTTAATTTAACAACTATAATCAGATATCTGGGTCAAAAATTTAAACAGACATGTAATTAATTTTATCATTAATAAATCTTAGAGCTTAGCCATCTGTAACAACTACATTAAAAATTGTAACCATTAACTTATTTAACTACAAAAAAAATTCAATTAATATGCTCTATCATCAAATATCCCCATATACATCTTAGTTTACACTCACATAGATAGCTAAAAACCATAAATGATAGTTCTGTATAAGGTTTTTCTATAAATTGTATTTATTTTCTATGTCAACTCTTAAGGCTAATTTATGTGTAGGAAAAAGAAAAATACTTATAAAATGGAATATCAAGACTTGAATCTAACACAATAATTTTAAATAAAAAATTGTTATCATACTAGTAACTATTAAGCCTATCTGCCACTAAACAATCAAAACATTATTATAAATTAGTATTTCATGTATTACCATGTTGATTGCTGACTACGAGATAGCTTGTAGTTGGGGTTCTTTCCAAGGATGCTAACCACATATTTTTTAAGTTGCTTTAAAAAGCTTAATTTTATATTTTTTTTATAAAAGTATTATGCTATAAGGAGATTATTTGCACCAAAAATAGAACAAATACGGTCCCCATATTCCAGTTACAACAGCTTGTCGTATCTTACTATGAAAACGTTATCCTTTAACGAGTAGATCAGTAATTTATAACATTCATTAGCATTGAGCAACATTATAACTCTCATTACAATGAGGGATTGATAGGCTAAATTATTTAAATGATTATAAGTTGCGTTATATGTTTACGAATTCAGATAAGACTAACTGCGTAACCGAGATAGGGGACAGGTCAGGAAGTTAATATTTGCTCTAATTTCGGCCTTATTATGGTTGATTGACCAAGTGGTTACAATAGATCATTGGAAGCCCAATGCTTTACCTTATCCCAGTCAAAAAATAAACAATGGAAATTTTATTTTTATCATCCTTTCAGATTTTAGAGTTCAATAAACTTTGTAAGCAAGAACTCAAATTAAGAGATATCTCATTATCAGTAGTAAACATATTAGTAACTACTCCTCTCTATTTTTCTTTTGCTATAATATATAAATATATCACAAAAAAACAAAACATATTGTTTGCATTTATTAGAGATACAAGATTTTTCAGGTGGTCATCATCAATAAAGTTTCGTAACCCATATTTTTCTGTGATTATGTAGGTTGAAAAACAAAAGGAAAGAATAAGTATCAAAAATAAAAAATATATATTTACATTTAATGTAATTACTAATAATAATAATTACTATAATAACATCTTGCCAAGTAAATATTAATTAAAAATTTAAAAATTTTTTTGGTCTATAAAACTAAATTTTTTTTTTTTCACTTTTTGGATTTAAGTTCATTACAAATAAGATATAAACGATTCATAGCTTCCATCGATAAATAATGTGACAAAGACATGTTCCCTTTTTCTTGGCCAAAGTGAAGTTTCAGGTTATCCAAAAGTTTTAACAATATCTCAGCAAAATTCTGCAAAAATATAATTTCTTATCAATATACCACATATTATACCAATGAATATTTAAGCCAAGAAAAAAAAAATATTATACTAGTTTTTTGCTTCTAGAATCTTAAGCAGCATCTTAAATCATATAGACATTATTATGTTCACATAATAATAATAATAATTTATTTGTTTATGGGGCAACCCCTGTACAAATAGAGTTAACCTGTGAAATACATGAAATAGATAATCAATTGTAGTAATTATACAAAAATGATGAGTTATAGATTGTTTATATAAACTAATAACAAACAATATACCCAAGCTGGACTATCCACATTTGTTAGAATAAAACAGTAAAATGAAAAGGTCACTTTGTATTTAATAATATTAAAAAATAAAATAAAACAAAAATTATACCTTTAAGCAAAGGGTTTTGCTTTACAAATATAAAAAACAGTTTAAAGTCCAACCCTGAGGGTACAGACAGAAATTCATACAACTGATTTCGGCTAATATTGTTTAGCTTCGGCATGCACCAGATCAGTTCTCATGATAAGCGGGGCAATTTTTCAAAAAATGGAAACAATCCTCCTGGGCCGTTCCATCAAAGCTTCTGTGGGTCCAAAGTATATTTGTGAGGACCGATAGAGTAATAGAGTAATTGCATATTTACTGGCAAGTCGTAGTTGGGAAATTATTCTCAAGTGAGTTATAGGGCAACTGATTTTTAGGTAGCTTTGAGGAGCATCCGTTTTAATTAATATCCTACCGTACCACGGGTAATAGGTCGATTCTTGTAATAACAAAAGATCTTTATCCTTGACAAATTCCCAGTATCTATTTGGATAGATCTTGGGATCTCCACCATTCTAATTTTGATACTTACCGGATTGTATATGTTCACATACTCAAATGTTTAAGTTCCTAGAGAAACTCCTAATAAGTAAGCAGCCTGTGATCAGTTGTTAAACAGGAAACTGAGCAAACTATGGCAATAAGCTTTCTGTTGACAGGCAAAGAGTTTGCGCAGTAAAACAGTACATCATATTACTGATCGTTGCGATATCCTCAACTTTTTACTGTCTCTGGTTATCTGACAGTATCTGGAAAGATATACAGCCCTCAGCAACTTTTATACCCTCTTCAGAAGCTAATGTATTTGAACTAAAAGCGTATTTGAAAACATTTCCAATAATTGAGCAAAATTTCAAATCTCGTTATAACTAAGATTTGGTGTTACAAATTATAACACACCCAATAAATCAAACCTTTCAAGGAACAAAAATTCAATTGGGATGGCTATCTTTGTATTAATTTGGAAGAGAATTCGAAAGAAACCACCTAAGTTGAACTTCTTAGGAAACAGAGATGAGAATGCCCAAAGGATTGGATGTGGGTGTTCTCAAGTATGTATACTTCACCTGCATAAAACTGGAACTTCTTCCACTTTAGACTTTTCACAAACGTTTCCTTCTTAATACTACCCACCATTTTAAAAAAAAGAATAAAAGAACCTTTGAAAAATAAACATGCTGAGGTTGATGGAATATAGGTTAGAAATACAACATCTAAACATCCTCCCAGCCAATGGAAGGATTTCATCATTAGGGCAGTATAGGATATACTTTTCTTCACAATGTGATATTAACCTCTCTATGGGTAAGACCTATTTCAAAGCATGTGAAAATGTTGGTGTCTGGAAAAAGATCTTGATTGTGGCCTAGGGCCAATTTGAAAGAATCAATATCTACTATATTGACTTACTTTTTCATCTTCAGGTAATCTGATGACTATAAATTTCATAATATACATAAAACAAAAGTAGTAATTAGGACTAAGGCTTCTGATTTTTGATTCGTTCTCTTCTACAAATCTTACAAGATTGTGCCATGTGACAACCTGAAACAAAATTTTTAAAAAATATTTAGACAAATAACAATTTTATATTTAATAGTAATAAATCAAATATGAATGTCAAAATGTCTGTGTAATTGTAAAAAGAAAAATTATAATTTATTTTTTGTAAATACTATTGTTAGAATCTTCTGTCTAGTCCCTCTAATGAAGGTCTACAGTTTAGCCCAAAATATAAACACAAATAAAAAATAAATTTTTTCATATAATTTATGTTCTCTTCAATGACCACACACCTGATCAAAGCCTCCTTATATTAAATCTACTGTCAAAAACATAAACTGTAATAAACATAATACTCCAATCTTACTTTGAACTTAAAGAACTCGTAATAATATGACAACATACAACATAAATCATAAAATCATAACATAAACATACAATCAGTAGTATATCTATTAAATTATTATAGATATAAATGAGAACTAGAATGAGCTTTTAAAATATTACACCTGCATGTTTTCAAGACTCTAATGAAACCTCCTGTAAAATCTCCAGTTTTTTTTTTTTACTATAGAGGTGAAACTTGGTAGGCTACAACTGAGTCATCTGAAATTTCTTTAAAGACAACTTAGTAACATTCTCCAGAGCACATATACTCTGCAATTTTGGTAAAATGGAACATATTTTAAGACAAATTCTAATCAGAAATCCAATATCAGTAAAAGTATTGATCCGACATTTCAGGAAGGTGTGTTTACAGAAAACAATAAAATAAATAGCATAAAATATTACTTTTTTCCTACCAATTTTCATTTATTTGTAAAAGAAAGTTTTGTATAAAAAAAAAAAAAATAAACAACAGCGAAGATAAACTTTGTTGCTAACTTAATTAGCTACAATTCTTGCCCAGTCATTTGTTAAATATATACTGAAATAATCCTGTTTGTACATTAACCTCAATTGTTATTTTTCTGAAAAGGTTGGGGCAGAATTTTCAAGGGAGGGGTGTATTTGATGACTGTTTCTTACATTATAACATAATTCCTCTCAAGCTTGTATTGAGTATTAACAAAATATACTAACTTGTCTTGCAGTTCCTAGACTTCTTGGAGGGAATAGGAGAGAAAAGTTTCAAAAAAAATAAATACTGAATTGATGTTTAGTGTACTACAAGAAACAGTCATCAAACATACTCCACACTCAATTCTACCCAAACATTTTCACCAAAATGACAAGTAGGGTTTAAAATCAAATATGATCACTTCAGTTAATAATTGATGTGGGACTCAATTTAATCAGCAACTTATTATCTAAACAGCCAATTTAATTCAGGATGAAGTTGTTTTTGATGCAAGACTTTTTTTTTTTTAGATTGGTTTTATAAAACCAAGATATTTCCAAAGCTAATAATTGATATTTTCAATGCTGTAACATTGCTTCAGAATTTTTTCTATAATATAATATAATATTTTATATAAGATTCTGTCAAAAATATAACTGATTTCATTAAAATTTTAGAGTTAAATGAATTGGAAAAGTATTTGGTAAGTTAGAAGGTTGAATACAATTGTGTCCTACCATGTTTCACACCATAATTCCAAATATTGCAATTTTTATGATGGTATCACGTTTTGAACAATGTATATATTTTCATCTAGCACCTTATACTAGGTAGTAAATTGTCGATTGAATAGTAGATTATTATAAATTCGATCACTTACTTCGTTTCCCATAGACCAAGATTGTAACTCTAGAATGGAAGGAAGAAATTTCCAAGCAAAGCGTAAATTTAAATCAGCATATAATCCACTAACTGGTAAAACCTCTATAATGCGAAAACCTTCTTCTGGTTTTAATTCCAAGCTGATCAGCCAATCGATTTCATTCAACACCTTTAAATCACAGTTGATATTCAATAATGTTTAAATTGAAATATAACTCTTGTTAAATAATCATTTTTTATAAGTTATGTTCAATATTTTTCAAAGGACACTTCAATTATTAAAGTATTCAATTCCAGATTAATAAACACCATGTAAACTTTTTATAGATTCAATCACAAAATATCACATTTTGGAAAATGAGTCAATTTTTAGGTCCAACATCTACAAATAAAATTACATTTAAAAAAAAATTGTTTGCATAAGACTTTTGTGTATTAAGAAGTGTCTTAGATTCTAACATTGACTGTAATAAAAAAATTATACGTTTTGAGAGTCATCACAACATAACCTGATGTTGTTAGAATTACATTTAAAAAAAAATTGTTTGCATAAGACTCTTGTGTATTAAGAAGTGTCTTAGATTCTAACATTTATTGTAATAAAAAAATCATACGCTTTGAGAGTCATCATAACATAATCTGATGTTGGTAAAACTCATACAAGATATCTTATTATATCGAGTGAATGATGTAATGTATAATATAAGTATAATAACACAATTTAATAATTTAAGTAATACATTATTATAATATAATATATAATGCTTAGTTATGAAATCTTTATTTTAATTATAAGAAGATGGTCAGGGTTGCGGCCAAAAAGAGAACAAATAGTTTTAAACTATTTGTTCTTTTTTTTAACCGCAACCCTGACCATCTTCTTACATTTAAATCTTTATGGTCAACTATATATACATCTTTATTTTAGGTTTTACATAACATACCAAAGTCAATCACATATCTGAAATCTAGATGAAAGTAATTTCAGTAAGTGAATCAAAACTATAAAAGTAATTTTTTATTCAAACTCTACAAATTTTAATTTAAAAAAAACAAAAACAGATTTATGAATACTTTGGGTACTCAATTCCATGGTTAAAAGAATTACTAAGATCTGTTGAACATCTGGATGTGTGTAACAAAAATTTTCAATTACTAATAATATTACTATTGATAAAGGCTAATTTTTCCTTACATTAAACTGCACAGCAAAAACTAACAGACAAGAAGATATCAACTCTCTCAGTTCAGAGGTCAAAGAAAATGTTTTAGTATCCAAAGCAGAAAGGCATGCTTGCTTAAATAAATCCTTGGCATCTTCTGCTCTGTAATCTACAATAAAAGTACACAAATATTTACATATATAAAAATACTAAAGAGAGAATAAAAATAATTTATAATAGAATTTTATTAGTAATTTTATGGGAGTGCTCTTTGAAAATGGAATTAATGTTTAAGATCTTACATGCACCAATTAAACAAACTCCTTTCCCAAAATCTCTTGAATAAGTGAAGCCCAATAAATCAGTTGTTGATATATTTATATTTAACAGATATAATGGAATAAGTATATGATCATCACCCACACATAATGCATCAAAAACTTAATTTTGATTTATGTATAAAAATAAAAAAAAATGTGGCCATGGTAGCAATATATATTCTGGAATATAGTAATAATATACTGGGAAGTAAAGAGTCAATTAATAAGTGCCTGCTAACTCAAAATAGAAATACAGAGAAACCTCTCAACGACAAGGGATATGAGCTGAAAAGGAGAAAACAAATTAAAAAATGAATATGAACATGCATGCATAAACCAAATGTAGAATCTTCAGAATAAAACCTTTATGTACTACATAGAAATAAAAAAAGCAATTATTTCTTTAATGTAATATCAGCATTAAGGATTTAGATTTTCAATAATAAATCACTTGAGGAAGATGAGAATGTGTAGATGAATTTATATCAAAATATGAAACCATTAAAGATTGTTTTGTAATTTTCAACACTGAGAATAGTAAATTTAACAATTGGAAGTGAAAATTTGGCTGCTTGGATCTGTTATAGGGATGTCGGTTCTAAAGGGGTCTAAATTTCTAAACTCAATATTGGAAAATTTGTTTGTCAGGAGAGGTTTCATTGTACTTCTTTTGTTTTTTTTTAAAGGAATATTTTTTAAAAGTAATTTAAGTGCTAAATCTGACAGAAAAAAAAACTTATATTCTGTACACTTCAAATTATGTATCAATTTATTATTTAGTTTTTATGCAATACATTATAAATATGAATCTTAAATAGAACAGTAATAAATAGTATAACTAAAGATGACAAGTGAAGCTCGTCATTCTTTTACCGACATACTGTCAATAAACCTTGTTAACTTAATGAATTCTACATGTAAACTTAATAAATCCATCAATAAACTAGAGATATTCCAAGTGCCCAAGAGAAGGAAAACAAGTTATTTTCCTATGATTTTTCCATTAGTTAAATGAAAACTATGCAGTTTAGAGTTAAAACTGTTGACTCTACTATGGTAAGAGGGAACAAAAAATGTTATATAAGTTACAAAAAATTAATTTTTCAAGTTTTATAAAGTATTGGGTTATTTTATATGTGTTTGTATTGTTTGAGAAATTCAAAGTGAGATTAGTGGACTTCTGTTGTTTACTAAGTTTACGTTTACAGATTATAATGAACTGTTAGTAATCCTCTCTTTTTGATATTCCAATTGATTTTTGTGCCTTGATAACTGCAGATTTCTACAAATTAAAGAAGTAAATGGAATGGAATGTTAATGCAAATGATGCTTATTTGGCACAAAACTTGACATTTTTGCACACAAAAAATTATGTGATGCTGATACTGATGTGATGATATGATCATCAAACTTACAATATCATTTTTAACAGCTGACAATTTCAACATAACCTTCTGGCGGAACCATCTTTGGTCAAACAGTAGAAACGCCCATTAGTAAATTTAACTAGCTTCAATTTTTTTTCTAATAAATATTTGTACGTCTAATAGTTTCAGAGACAAAGTTTTTCGAAAGCCAATTTTTTTTCTGAATAATGGGAAATCAACTTAATTTATTTTGAGAATATTGTGGAAACTGCTACTTCTATGAAGATAAATATTATAACCTATTTTTTGTACATTTAACTAGCTGTATTTTCAGCGTTAATACCATATTTTCAAACAACAAGAAATAAACATTTCACTGATTTCTTTTAGCGAATATTATGGGATGTACAAGATAATCATTATGAACTACATCATGGTGCATTTAACAAGCTTTAATTTGAGTTGAAACAGACATATTTAGATCATTAGAACATCTAGTAGTTCCATGATTCTGATAAAATAAATTACAAAATTCTGGTTTCATTTGATTCAAAACCATATGGTTTCATATAAGTCAAATTTCAAGCTTTTTCTGCAAAAATTTCAGTATGCAAAAAGCATGCCACAAAGTGTTTTTCCATACTAATTTTAGAACTAACTTCATATGCATTAACAAATGAAAAGATATAAGGTAACTTGAATTTCAATTTCTGAAATGTGATTTTTTCATATTAGTATTATATCAAGCTTTTTAAGAGTCCAAAACAAAAAGGTAACTAATAACTAAAAAAAAAAAAGTTTTGTGTAACATATTGGAAAAGTCATATTATTTTTCATATTCTTTAAACCAGGATTGGCTGAGTCATCAATTTTGACTCTTAACTGTAAATAGTTTTCATTTAAGTAACCAAATACTGGAGGTGAAATAACTTTTTTTTTTAAGGCCTCTTGAATTATAATAAGACATTCTTAAATATGAAGGAATTAGAAAAAAACATTTAGGAAAATACATCATCTTTCTTTATACAGAATATACTAAAGGCATAGTTTAATTATTATCTTACTTGAAACTGATTTTGAAATTACACGAATCAGGAATGGAAGGCTTAGACCACCCCATTCTTTAAATGTAATCATATTAAAAGGAATAAATTGTTGAGAAAGAAATTTTGTCAAAAAATGTACTTCTGGGACTTCTGTTTCTTGTATTAAGAGGTTCAAACAAAACTTAATCAGCTTGTTTTTCTCTTTTTCACCTTCAGTAGTCTAAAAACAAACGATAAAATCAGTTTTCATTAACATAAAAACTAAAATTCTATAATAATTTGAAATGAACTAACAAATTTATTATTTCTTCTAATAAACAATATTAATCAATTATAATTAATTATCAAATTATTCATTAACAAACTTTTTGTTCTTCCATGGCTCCCATTAATTTATTTTTTCATAACTGCATTTTCTGGAAATATTCCTTTTAAATAAACGCTTTCTAATATTAACCAGAATGAATCTAAAATTAATGTAGTAAACCTGCTCCCACAGGTATGATATTGGTTTAATTATTATTTACCAAATTGATTGACGTTTATGGATACTACTCTGTTCCTATGGGTCCACAGTCTGATTCCATAAAGCCTTCCTCGATAAATGTTCTATCTAAGGCAAAAATAATTTTTCACATCAAACTGGTAATTCCTTAAATTAGTGTGTTTAAATACCAAAGTCTCTATTATTTAATTAATTACGTAAAACAAAACATTAAATCAATATCTTTAGAAATTTTTTCAGGCTCAAAAAATGTACGCCCTAGAAAATAATAGAACTTCAGAAGATTTGGGTAGTATTCTATCTTCAAGTAATTCATTATCTTTCACTATAATTTAGTACAGTTAAGCAATTCTTAAAGAAAAGTTTTAAATTAGAAAGCAAGATACACTTGTAATAATGTCCCAAACTCATATACCAAGACCCAATGTTTGTTACTTCCTTGGTTTAACAACCATTTGTAGGTATTTTGGATTTACAGCAATTGACAGACATATAGATTTGGCTTTGTAAATTTTTTAAATAATTAAAAATCAAAAACCATATTTCGTCTTTATGTTATTTTAACTTTATTTATCTTTATCTTTGATAAAACTTAATTAATTTTTTTTTTCTCCAGTGATATCAAGTAAAAGTTAAAACAAGGGCGGGTGACCATGAAGAAAGGTTCTCATAATCTATTTATGCGAGTAAAGCTAAATTTACCTACTTGATTTGTTTACATTCAGGTTTATATATAAAAGTAACAAGACATATAAAACAAAGAGTAATTTTCTTAATGTTATACCTCTTATTATTATTTTTATTTTAAATAAAAATAATAATTCATCTATAGCTCAGCCACGAGAATATTAGGGTGGAAAAATGAGAACCGACTGCAAAGAGGTTCTTCATTCATAAATTCAACTTACTTTATGAACAATCAAAATATAAATGACATTGTTTTAATTCTGTCATAAATAAATAGATGGGAATTCATAAATTTGTTTATGAAAAAAATTAGAGTATTTAGGTAAGATTATTTTATAACTTAACTTTTAATGGTACTCAGAGAAGAAGTTATTAACAACTGGACATTAATGAGTAGCCCCTTGGTCTACCTTATTCCCAGGGATGTGCTATAGACATTAAGACCATATGAAAACTAAAAGGTCTATGAAAAACTATGAAAGACAAATGAGAGAAAATGTATTCAGGCATTACCAATGTCAATTGCGGAATATGAAACATGAATTCATCAAGATTCATTTCATAATATTGGGAATCATTATTTAGCCAAAGGAATGGTTGCAAATTGTCTGAAATCAACAAAACAATTATTCATAATAAAAGTGTATAAATTATTTTATTAAATAAGTAAAACAAAACATTAAATCAATACCTTTAGAAATTTTTTCGGGCTCAAAAAATGTACGCCCTTGAGGAGAAAATAACAGAACTTCAGAAGATTTGGGTAGTATTTTATCTTCAAGTAATTCATCGTCTTTCACTGTCATATATTCCAAGGGTAGTTAAAAATTGGCAACTTATACATGATTTATAAAACACTTTAGTAGTTTAACAGACCAACCTTTTAAGCTATTAGCAATGACATTCAAACATTCCTTTTCTGTTTCAATAATTCTTTTCCGTAATGCTTCTTTCCTTACTTCTTGCAGGTTTCTATCTTTTGCAGAAGGTAAAAAATTGCACTGAAAAGAATAACTTACAATCATTCAGTATGTATTTTGAGAAGATTGAACATCAAAAGAAAAAGAAAATTAATATTACTCTTTTAACTGGTGAAGGTTCACAAAAGTTGGTTTCACAGAAGTCATCATCTGATAGATCACTTGACATTATGGATGATGATAAGATTACAGTATAATGAAGATTTCATACATAGTTCTTTAAAAACATATAAATAGACAATGTAGATGTGTGAACACAACTTCAAGTTCTATTTTCAAAAAATAGAATTAATTATTTCCAATTGGGTACAAGTAAAGATAAAAATAGAACCGTTGTTATTCTTGAAAAAGAAAGCAACTACTGATAAGAATCTAGGAAAGTTTTATAGTTCATCTTCACGAAAATTACAAGCATTGACAGCTATTTTAAAAACAAAAAAAGATGAACTAAATTAACTTGAAGCAAAATTAAATAAATTAAATCATCCACTTGTATTAAAAATACAAGGCTCTCTATTCAATTATTACTACCAATATTTGAAGTGGAAGGCGCTATGAGTCTAACAAAGAACATCCTGATTTTAGACGCAGCGAGGTAAGAGCATTCACTTTCAGGAACTTATTTAGTTACGTTTAAAGTTTTATTAAGAGTCAAATATAAATGAGACTACCATTTCAACTTAAAAACTTTTATTGCTCTCCAGAAATGGATAAATTAGTTAGGTAGGAAAATTGTAACATAACCTGTACTCAATTAACAACAGGAATATATACAAATATATTGACTCCTTTATTGCAATAAACTCTTTTGTAACCATGAGAAGTTTTTATAAAATCCAAAAGGACCATCTAAAGCAATTTATAGAAGTGTGAACAGTTAAATTGGTATGGCTTAAATTTATAGCATTTCAACTTTGATCTAAGTAATAATCTATTTATATTTGTACTGAGAGTAGTCCAAATCATCAAAAAAGGCCTTGATACTATATGTTCATTGATATGAATTGGTAATTGAATGATAGCAGAGTTAGAATGTACATAGGTAAAAATGAGACATATGGCTAGAATAATAGAGAAGCTAGAATACACGGGAGTTATCGAAGTACCTTAATGTATGAGGAAACCAGTCGCTAGAAATTGGTATGGATATGGTTATGCTAACGAAGGCCTTATCCAGCCTCCTATTCTAAATCTAAAAATCTATTCTAATTGGGCCGTCAGTAGCTCAGGTGGTTGAGGTGTAGGTCTTATAAAAATGAGAACTGCGGGCGGCCCCGGTTCGAATCCGGCCTGGGATCTGGTTTTCTCCATATAGTGGAATCTCCAGGAAATGGAAAAGTTCACCCTCACCCCACCATAATTAGAATAGGTCGGTCACCTCTAGAAAACCTCCCTCCCCCCCCCCCCGTATATCAAGAACGACCAGGAAAAAGGTAAAAAAAAATATTTAATTATATTGTACATCTCACTTTTAAGACTGTAAATGAAAAAAGTAAATCTTAAGGTTGAGAGTGAGTGAACAAACATACTGGTGGATCAGTTTATTTTATTATTAATTTAGAAATGAAAACTGTTGTAATTTCATTTTCTCCCCCCTATCCTTTATATATATGTGAGCCTCTCAGCCGTCTCTATTCCTTAACAAGGATCTAAAGCGAATACCTTTAGGATTTGCCACGAGCTACATACTTATTAGAGATAGATTCCTCCTCTTACATCATCTGCTTTGGTTCTACTTTAACCGTGATCAATTGAGAAATAATTTGATAAATACTCAGTCAAGGTTTAATACAGGCGATGATGTAGGATTCCCAATGAGTCCAGAATAATGTTTTCAACTATGCTCTGAAACTGGTTCCTCTCAACACCCAGCGCCTCCAAAAAATTACAGGTTGTAAAAGGGATGGTTCCTCTACTTCCAAACCAAAGCCCTTTCACCAAAAATCGTCTTTCACCGAATTGCCCTGTATACTTTTTCTGAAAGTAAGGAATACGTCTTGTATAAATGTCATCTTTCTCTGCCGGTATCTTGACAATCCGGTCCTGATCATTCGTTTCGAATTTCGTGGCAGCTACTTTTCAGTTGCACTAAACGCTGGAATGGGACCTTGCTAAGCGCTCTGTATCTGCGCAATACACTTCTAGGAAACACGTATACTTTTTCTTCTCTAGTAGTTCTCCTTTCTATTATTGTGCTAACGGATGACAATTAGAAAAAAAAATTGTGTTTTTTGTTCATTTTCACTTACCTCATTCTTTTCCAATACGTCTTAATAGGAAATGAAGCAGTGTGATCTAATTACCTCTATTCTGTGTGGCAAGCGAAAATGTTTAATATATTTTTCGTCAAGGAAGGCAGAGGAGCAGTAATCTGAATCGATGAAAGTTAAACAAGAGATGTAAAATTAGGAAGAATATACTTATACTGAGAATTTTAGGACACTTACCCTAATTTATCTGGTTTCAGAATTTAATTTAGTGTATCAGAAACTACATAGGAAATATATTCGTTTGGTTAATATTTACAATGAATTAGTTCACTATCCACTGAGCTCTAATTACTCACATGTCTTGAAAATGTTAAATGTAATATACATTTATTATTGTCCCAGATTCCTATTTTCATCAATTAAAAATTTTTTAAATTATTTTAAAATCAAAATGGTTTGAGAAACGAAATAAACAAATTATTAGCCACAAACATTTATTCTAATTCTTTTACAAAAATAGAATTGATTTATTTATTTACATGAATAATGTTTGAACATAAAAAACAAAAAAAAAAGAAACCTATAATATACTAACAGAAAATATATGTAAATTTTTTTTTTTTAAACGATAACTAAGTTAGTACTTAATAATGCTTGTTTTAAATAATAAGCAAAAATGTACTTATTTATCAATAACTGTTGAGAAATTTTAATTATAATATTTACAAATAAGACTTAAATTTAAACAATAAATAGACGGTTTGTACTTGCTAAAGTTAAATACACTTCCATTCACCTTCAACATACATATTTTTTAAGTGAAACACTTTCTGATTTTTGTGCTGAACATGATAATAAGCTCTTTCACTTTGTTTATTCAATATTTACTTCCACGATTGCTCCTAGCAACTTGATGAATATGGTTGTTTAGATTTTTTAGTTACTTTTATTACGAAGGCAATTAGTAGTTTTTGAGTCATTTTTTTATCATTAGTTTTGTATAATTAAAAACATTTAGAGAACAGAGAGTAATTTTGAAAATAATACTTCAACAAATGATAAAAATTTTCAAAGAATCCAACAAAAAATTCATTCATTTACATAATGGTAGACTATAAAAATAAATATTATTGACTCCCAAAGTCAAATCAATGACATAGGTTTTATAGAGAATATCATTCATCATCCAATTTATCTTCGAAATTGTATCAAATTTTGATTTCGTCTATAAGGTACATTAGATGATGGTTCAAAACCTCCATGATTCAGGGCTAAAATTTTTGATACAACACCAAGATCTGCTTGCGTGTTTCTGGGCAAACCAAAACCAATTCCTGAAGAATTAATAAGGCTCTGAATTTGTCCAGACACGGTGGTGGGGTAGTTGTTATAGCCAAAGTTGCCGATCTGGTTGGATGGCTCTCTTCTATGAACTCTGTTGTGCTCATATTGAGGAACGCTGTAATCAACGCTTTTATGAAATTCAAATCCTTGACTCGGTTGAAAATAGTTCCTGTTTTGATGCGGCCTTTGGCGCTGCAGTTCCTGATACCTTAAATATTCCGATGGTCCTTGGAAAACCTGCTGTCTTGGTTGTTCCTTTTGTACAGATTCCGGCCTTCTCTGGAAACTATGATGATAATAATAGTTGAGATTGCTGAAGTGTTGCTGCCTTTTCATTTCTTCTAGTTTCTTTTGTAACATTATTTGTCTCTGTTGCTGAGGCGATATATACCTCGACTTTTCTTGTTGTAAAGTTTTAAGCTGTTGGTAGAGGAGGAATTCTTTTTCTTCAAGCTCTCTTTGTCTCTGAGCCACAATTTCCGGGTCCTCTGTAGGTGCTGGAGGAGGAGTAGAATGAGCATAATCGAGTGGTATAATGTTTCTCGGTATCCCTTTGTCGTCTTGTTGCACAGTAAATGCTGCCACTAGGGGAGAAGCAGCAAATTCTACTGTATGTCGTACGTTTTCATATTTATTTTTATTTTCTTCTTTTTCTGTTTCCACCGCTTTTGAAATATTCCTCCTAAATGATAGCAAAAGAGGTGTTGTATTTTCGTCTTGATATTGTGCATCAGGAATATCTATTGGAGTCGGACCCATCACGACTATGTCACTTCCTGGGGTCGGTTTAGTTGGTACTAATTTAGATTCCACCACTGAAGGAACAAAATTATATTGCTCAGAGAATGGTTTGGTCCCCTCTTCATCGCTAGACTGAGAAGACAGAACGTTGGTGTCGGGCTGATCTTCTTCACTTTTTTGCAAAAGAACTGATTCCTCTCCTGTTTCTGTCCTTTGTGGAGTTTCGACCTGGTAATAATTCGTCGATTCACTTTTCCTTCCTTCCCTGGTTAAGTAATTTTCATTTGCTGAACTCGGAAATTGCATTATTACTGTGCTGTCTGATTTCTCTGAATCCGGAATATTTTGAACTGGTTCATATCTATAACCTTCAAAATCGTTCTCCTGCTGTTCTTCAGCACTGGGATAGGTTTGGGTTTCTGGTTGGACCGTAGTGGTTGGTTGAACGGTTCCAGTCGGTTCTTCAGTTTTAGATTCTTTTGCTTCTTCGCTTACATCAGTAGGAGGAGTGGTTTCAGACTGTATCCCATCTGGTTTGGTTATAGATTCGACAGCAACATTACTTAATGCATCATCAGTTTTATCTTGCTCATTTTTCTCCTGTTCACTTTTCTCTGGTTCGGTTTTTTCTGGCTCAACTTTCTCTGGTTCAGTTTTCTCTGGCTCAGTTTGCTCTGATTCAGTTTTCTCTGGTTCAGTTTGCTCTGGCTCAGTTTTCTCCGGTTCACTTTTCCCTGGATCTATTTCATCAATGTTCGCTGGCTCATTAGGTCTGATGTAATAATACTTTCCATAATCGGAACTTCTTGATAGTGCTTCATTTTCATTCCCTACGTTTTGTTCAGATTCTGTTAACTTTTTACCAAATTCACCATCGTCACTATTTCTGAATTCATTTACCTGCGTTTGTTCTGCAGATAACTCATAGCTTCCAAGATCTTCTGAAATAGCACGGTGTGCAGTAAGAAGCTTCAAATAATCTTCATGTGGAAAACCGCCTGGAAATTTTCCACCGTTACTGTTTTTGATCTTTTCTAGGACCCGAACAATAATAGTTTCAATGTTCTTATCCCTTAGATTATTAATGGATGTTATATCGCACGGTTGAGTCGAAGGAGGTACGCAATTTCCCACTGCTGCAGTAATAGTCGCTGCTATAATTAACTTCTGAAACAAATTAAGAAACCATTGTTAATTTCGAAATATGATTCCATTAATTAAATATAGCATTTTTCTATATTTCTATTCATGTTTGAACTATTGTATCTAGTATAATACTATTAAAAATCATAGCATAACTATTTGGCACCGTTCAAAAACGTTCCGGAACTTTTAAACCAGTCTGAACATTTTCAAAACACTCGTTAATAATTACAACGGAAATGATTAAAGATTATTCAAATTATGAAAGCTTAAGGTTAGTCACTAACTCTGAAGACAATACTTTTAATATACGCTGTCAAAACCTCTTGAGCTTGGTATTGAATGTCCAACAAAGAAGAGTTCTAAATTAATTCCACGTTTCGCATCATAAACCCAAGGTAATTTCTTCAAGATTACGTCACGAGGTTTCCCCCTCAACTTTGGTTACCATCCACTTTACAGAGGCTGGATGTGCTCCAGAAGGGCTCGTGAACCCACATTTTTTACTCACGGGTGATTTATCAGAATAAATAAGTATCTGCCACAACCGGCTTCAAACCCAGGAATAATTTGCAGGAAATGAAATTTTCAGATAGTAAAATATGAGTCTATGTATGAAATTGTTGGGAATAATGAGGAAGTAATACTGAAGTATGTACGTTGTTGTTGTTTTTTTTATTTCTTTTAACTTTCTCTTAACCATTTAAAAGAAAGTGAAATCTTTTATAATCCAACAACTATGATGAATTCTTCCTCATATAATATTAGAAGATCTAGTCAATTCTAATAAATAAATTTAACATATGAAGAAGATAGTCAGGGTTGCGGTAAAAAAAAGAACCAAATTTTTAAATATTTATTATCTAACATTTCGCCCCATTTTGTAGGATTTCATCATGGCTGTTCAAGATAATATCTTAGTCTGTTTAGTTACCTTACCTTACAAAGTGGGGCCTCCCATCTTCTTCATATTTTCAATTATACGGTCAACTATTTAGGTATATAAAAAACACTTAACTAATTATAACATGCATTTCGTAACAGACAATCCCTAAACGACTGACTTACAAAAAAAACAAACAAATAACAAAAAATAATACAAAAATCAGATGGTTATATATAAATGTGTCGGGAATGCTGGTAAAACTATTTAAAGATAAACATACATTTTGAGCTTCCAATATTACACAATTATCTGGTCCCCATCTTACCCAGAAAACATTTACTCTCATCTAGTAGAGCAAAAACCAGACATCAGTGTGGCGCAATTTTTCTGAGAGAAGATTCCCGCCAATCGTGGACGAGTAAGGAAGTTTTGCTAGTTTTGGTTCTGGTGTAACGTCGTCGTAAAGGACGTGATGGCCGTGCATGTTGAGGCGTAGGTCTCAGAGCACTCGGTTCGGAACATTGTGGGTTCGATTCCATCCAGGGGGAGATAGTATTTATTTCTCGGCGGCCCGAAAAACGAATCCGACATTCCCACCTTAGTTAGTACGTGGCAGTAACTTTAAAGTAGCCGCCAGGTGTTGGCAAAAAGGACCACTAACCCTACTTGCCGGGCTAGTTCCACCAGTTACCAACATCGAACAATACTCAGTTATAAATAAAATAATAGATAAGTGAGTGTTTTAAATTTAAGATAAGGGACTCTCCAATTATGGAATGTTGGTGGTGAGACAGAAAGGGAATATTTCCTCTTTTAATTGTTGGGGTTTTGTCATCCTGCAGGGATTATAACGTCACCATACATGAACCTGAACTCAAAGTTTTAAAGGTAAGATAAGAATTGCTCTATTGGAGGAAGATAGCTCTTGTACCACGCTGCTTTCTAGTTTTTTTGGATTTTTTTTTTTGGACTTACGATATACATATCGTCTTAGCTTAAGTGACAATTCGTAAATAATTCTATTAATTCATTTTCGTGTTCTTTTCATTTTTTTATGAAACCTTTGTATAACGGAGAAAAATTACCAGCTTTTTAAATACATACTAAATAAGAGAAGATGAATTCTTCAAAACTGACTTTCGAATATTATATTTCGTTATTAACGTTTTATTTTTGTTTAATGGATTTATACGTGAATGCACACTTTCACCTGAAAAGTTGAACATGTGTAGCAGTGACTACGAACACTATTCAAGTTTGGTTGAGAATTCATGTTTTGTCTTGAAAATTTTAATTTCTCAGAACCAAATACGGATTGACTAATTTATGGAATTATGTTGAACTCATCACTTATAAGGATGATCGTGTGCCTCATAAACGAGAGAGTTTTTTATTGATATGAAAATCGTGCTATTTTTTTCTCTCTCTATCATTGAACTTAACATCTCTAACATCGGTTTCAGTACATTGAGACTTCTCTTAACGGATATCCCAATATAACGAAAACCCCCCGTAATGGATATTTACTAATTAATTAATTTAATTTAAATACCAGAACTAATTTTGTGAGCGAGTTAGTTTGAGAAAATTCACATACTATTTTTTTGTATAGTATATAAGAGAA
Organism: Halyomorpha halys; assembly: GCF_000696795.3. Classification (NCBI taxonomy): domain Eukaryota; kingdom Metazoa; phylum Arthropoda; class Insecta; order Hemiptera; family Pentatomidae; genus Halyomorpha; species Halyomorpha halys. The sequence goes on along the minus strand of NW_027111006.1, from coordinate 359,461 downwards.
TTGACGCAAAATTATATTAATTAAAGAGTATACATTACATATTTTATATGCAAATGTATGTTGTTATTTAATTTTTATTTAAAATTATTGAAAAATTTACGTTATTTCGAAATTAAATTTCATGTTAAAATGAAAGAAGAAGCTTTGTTGTCTTGTTTTGATTATTTTATATTAAATCATCCCTCCTCTCTCATTTTATCAGAAACTTTACTTATTTTATGTGGCCAAAAAAAGTGTATGCATAGAACAAAAAAAATTGTTAAGAATAAATGTGTTTAAAATAATGCTTAAATTTTTTCTTCTTAGTATAAAAATTGTATTAGTGTTTTTGTTTTTTGACTTACGATGTACATATCGTCTAAGCTTAAGTGATGATTTGTAAATAATTCTATTTATTCATTTCCGTGTTCTTTTTATTTCTTTATGAAACCTTTGTATAACGGAGAAAAATTACCAGCTTTAAAATACATACTAAATAAGAGAAGATGAATTCTTCAAAACGGACTTTTGAATATTATATTTCGTTATAAACGTTTTATTTATATTTAATGGATTGATTCATGAATGCACCCTTTCCTCTGTTCCAAAGTTGAACATGTGTAGCAGTGACTACGAACACTATTCTATGGATTAAAGGAGAAACAAAAATGCCAAGACGTTCTTCTCACACGCATCACAAATGAATTATGATGCTGGGTTTCTTTCTCTCCGCTTCATCACAAGGCGGTGTTTCATCCCGAGGTGTCCTCGATGTAATGATGCAAGGGTGATCTTCGCGTCTTCCGGCAACAGAACTGGCGAAGATTATGAAACCTGAGGGTTAGTGATTACACTTTCAATTGTCCAAAAAATGATCATGATTTTTAATTGAAGTCATGAGTGGGTGCAGGTGTTATGTGATAAAATTGGTGGGGAAAAATAGAGATTTTTGCTTTGAAGAATATTTTTAATTTTTCTACTCCTTAAATTTTAATAGTTTTCAAATTCAAAAATTGGAATCTCAGAAATATGGATAAATGAGTTTTCCATTTAAAGTTAATATATCTACTCATGTAAAGTATAGGTTTTTTTTTTTATAAACTAAAATTCTATGCTAAAAACTTGTAGTTATTTCAAAATTTAATTTTTCTCCTGTCAAATAGGTGTTACGAAAGAAATATTTTTAATAAAAATTAACATAACAACAAAGGGCAGATAGAGTTTCTTTATTTTTTTTTATTATTTGGATATGATATTTTCTTTTTGTTTAGTGAGGTTGTAACATAATGTGTTTCAGCAATGGTAGGTCATCATAAAGATAATCATTCCATCTATTGAAGTGTAAATGCGAACGCTAGGTTATTTATGTATGTATAAATATATAAAAATACACACGTACATATATAAATATACATTGCTCACTTTGAAAAAAGTTCCGGAATATGATTTTTAATTACTGTTGCCCTTGGAAGATTTGAATGAGAAAAATTCACTCACTATTACTTTTTTTTTCTAGAAAACATTTACGGTTGGGGGAAAAAATATTAGATTTTCAGTTCCAATTGCCGCTGCAATACGAATATATTTTTAGTCTTGTTTCAATAAGTAAAAATGTACCTGATTCATCATTAAATTATAAAATAAAATAAATGATGAATAACCATTTTGATTAAACAAACCATATAGTTAGTATTGACAGTATACTTTCAGATTCCTTATCAGAAAATAGAGGCAAATTGGTAAATAATAATCATTTTGAATTTTTCTTACAGGAGAAAAATGATTTCAATGCGTTATATAAATTCTTAAACTGACCTTTCTTTAATTAAATATTCTCACTTTTTTATTTATGGATGATAGGCTAAACGTTTCCAATGCTTGGTATTCTGATGCACTTGTACAGTAATTCAGTAAATCCTTTTAAATTATTCCTTAAAATTTTAGTCTATAATATTTTTAATTTTAGCTTTCATTGTTCATCTTTATGGTAATGGAGGTAGGAGAAAATTATTTTGTAGTCTATATGGTTGTTATCATAATGGAAGATAACCTTCAGGAAGGTAATTATTCTCCTAAAATGTATGACTAGTAACAAATTTGTATTCATTAAATGACATTAATATTACTATGTATTACCAAGAATGACAATAAAGGAGAAAATTATAAGTTATATATAGGTTTTTGTTATCAAGTAAGTAATTTATAAATAATTCTTAAGTATATATGATATATTAGTGTTGTTGTAAGTGCATGTTTATGGTTTTGTTGAATTTGTTTTTTAGCAGCCTGAAGATGGGGGAAATCTCCCGAAAAGTAGTTGTTGCTGATGATAAGAAATAAATTATTGTATTTTAATAAGGAAGAATTGTGTCATTCACTAAATCCAGTGTAATTATATTTTAAGGAAGAACTAAAGCTAAATTTCATCAAAGGAGCAATTGCGACCTCATTGGTTACGTGTGAGTCTCGGGCATCTGGAGTCGGCATATGTTGCTGGGAACACGTCCCCTATGATGTGATGTAAGGCAATGAGTGCCACTCAGGTGACATAAGCTAAGATGTCTTTGGAACTCTTTGCCGCCTTAGCTGGATAGATTGGGATGACTACAGGATCCTAGGGGAAAGTTAAGAACAGTCCGACAAATTGCCAATTTAATTTCAATAAATGTCTTTGACATTTTCCATTTAGAGTTTTGAGATTTTAGATATTGCCAAATTCAACGTAGCTTACCTTAAAATGAAAAAAAACTTGTCTTTTTGTCATGATTCAGAATTGACAAATGTCCTCAGGCATAAAGAACTGACATGGCCTCAGAGATATTTTAATAAGAGGTGTTCGATTTAACTTAATCCTACTGATATCATGTTGAAGACAATTAATGCTTTAATTTTTTTGAAAATATTTTTCATTATTGATATGAAAATAAATCTAATCAATTTGACGTAAGATCATAATGGAGTGATACAGGGGTGTAGAGTATACCCTCTGTTAGCACTCTAATTACATTACAGTAGAAGGTCTCGAGGCCATCTTCTTTTCAGGCGCCTCGGAAAATTGTTAGGCATGGAAGTGGAAGCAAGGTTAGAAACTAGTGGGTTTGGGTGGTTAAAGAGTTTGTAATGGAAGGATTGATATTTGGTTCGAGCTAGTTCGGTTATATATGGAACATTAAGGTCTTCATGGATGATTTTATTTGTGACAAAGCAAGGAGAATTTACTTTTTTATGAAGGATTTTGGATAGTAAGGAGTGGATATAAGAAGAATTCGAAGGTTTAGTGGAATCCCAAAGCTCAACTCCATATGTCCAGATTGGTCTTGTAGTCTTGTAGATCAGTTCTTTTATTTAAATATTAAACATAAAAAAGTAATTATTGGTTCTGTGAAATCATGCAATTGCCGAATTCTGAAGCTGTTTATTTTATTTATTAGAAACTCGAGACTTTCTTATGCTGTCAATGTAAATTACGAAAAATCTATCTAATTTAATAATAATAAAGTAATGTCATTCACTATCTTTTATAATCCTACATTTTTACTATTAATACGATATAAAGTAAACATAACAACGTTTTTGCAACATTTCTCTAATTGCTTAAATTAAGTTTAGTTAACTAGAAATATTTTCTAATTTATAAAAGAATATCTGACAAGAAAATATTGCTAAAAGACAACCACTCAGAAATATTAAAATATTAATATAACAGTATAAAAGTTCGAAAAACACAATTTTTAATGCATAAAACATTCCTGCATTAAAAAAAAAATGTATAAATTAAACATTTTATAAATATATATATATGTTTTGATGTTACCTTCATTTTCAATTTGTACTTTATGTCCTTTAATATAATGATAATTTATTATATTTTTTCAATTAATTTCTTTTAATAATTATTGTTCTTTTTAAAAATTAAGCTTCCTGTTTTGAAATCTTTATTTTACATGTTTTATGTAATAAATAACGTATGTTTTTTAACTTGAGGAATAACATGAATGAAGTCAAACTTTTTTTTTTTTAATTCCTTTATCAAATTCTGATATTACTACAGCTCTGTCATATTTATTCATCATTATGTTAAAACTTTCTCAAGCCTCCTGCTGTAGTTGTTATTAAGGGATATTATGGGCAAAAATTCAGAAACGAAGATATCCAGAGAATATAATAATATATATACAAACTTAAAAGCGTATATTTTACAATTTTCCTGCATTAAACAATTATAATAACAAATTTTCTGTGGAAAAATAGTTGAGAATAGTAATTATAAAGAAGGAAAAAAACAAAGATTTTATTTGTGATCTAGTCCTCAATAGGTGGTGTATTTCATTGAATTTTGAAAACAAAAAATTAATTATGTACGATTGTCACACAAATTGAATAAAGTTAAATAAATTGTGCATTCAGCAAAAATATTCAGGAAAAAATACTGCTTAGTGATTTGATTGTTCTGATACCATATCACATCTATGGAATTTCTTTAAAATTTTCCTCAATACAAGGAAGACAGAATTACAGTTACAAAATAAATAAAAAAAAAATGTTATTTTACCTTTGTGGTAATTAAAGGAGAGGATATTTATTAATTTGTTCTTTAAAGAATTATTATTATAATTATCTGCCTATTTATTTAATTTTTCTAACTCTTTTAGAAAATTTTAATATTTTTTAAAAATATTTTTACAGTTTTTAATGAGTTTAGTATTTTCAAAGGATCACTGGAAAAGAAAAATATATGATGGATGAGAATGAACTAGTATAATTAAATTTAACAAAATATAAATTACAGAAATAATATAATCAACTTTGTATATAATCAAATCATCATACGATTTTATTGTAATAAGCAGCTAAGTGACATGAAAAAGACGGCAAAAGAAAATATGCATGTCATGTCTTAGGATTGATGATTAATAATAATGATATTAAACAGCTTTAATTAAAGATGTATTTTTATTATTTAATTTTCCTTCTGAGTTATTTAGTAGCCTGCTTTGTCCAACCTTTCATTTTTTATCTATTTGGTAGCAATTAAATATTCACGTTTCGGTCTATCTTGGATTTTTTCTATATATATATATATATATATATATATATATATATATTTTTTTTCCACATCAATATCCTTAGTTATTTAATGGTAACTTTTTGTACGATTTTTAATTAAAATTTGTTCATATTTTAAACCTTTAAAATCATAGATTATTAATGGTGCATTAATTTTTTTTGTTTTGTTTTTTCAAAATGTTTTACTATTTAATTATTTAATAATTCCGGACTTTAATAATAAGAAAGTATATAATTTAATTTGAGAAAAGTTTCAGTAAATTTTTTTACTATTTAATTTTTTAATAACTCCTGACTTTAATAACAAGAAAGTATATAATATAATTTAAGTTATTGAGTATTATTAATAATGTTAAAATGAATTTGAAATATATTTGCTATGTGAAACAATGGTGAGGAATAAATTTATAAAAAGGTTAAAACTAAGAGGATGTAGTTGTTAGCTAAATTTAATGAATAATTAATAACTAAAATTAGTCAAATGTTAAAATATTTAAAAATTATGAATTATATCATTTTTTAATTGCCTTTGAGGACAGCGGCCACACAAATAGAGTTGGCCACAACTCGACATGGTTTTATACTGAAAGGTTTTATATTATCTCTTTATTATTTTGTTCTATTAATAACAAACAACAAATATTCTTGGGTAGAGTAGAATTGTATTAATTTGTCAATAAAAACCAAGATTAAAATATATTGAAATGACTCTCAAAGTGCAAAAAAAATTCTCCAGCTCAAAAGCTTCCATTCCGAGTGTAGGTGGACATATATCACGCCAGTCCACGATGTCCATTGTCTTGGATGAAAAAGCGAGGTATACCTATTTCGTAAGCTATAGAAAGAGGTTTATTGATGGCACAGAGATAACTCTACCTGGCTTCAAGCTTTATGAGGAAATCTAAAATAAATTTAAAAAAAACAAGCAGGAAACCCATAAACACCAGATGTTACTGCTGGAAGTAGGTTGTGTTCAAGTTGTGAAACAACCGCGTTGACAGAAAAAGTAATTAGGATTCACATTGACAGGGGTTTGCCCTCCTACATGGAAATAATTTGTTTTAGAACGAAATCTGATTCTACTATTATTTTTTTAGAGCTCATAAATATAAACTCACGACATCCTACGCAGTTATATATGTTGACAATCGCTTACGCCTACTATCTCTGCAAGAACAGAATCCTTATGCACTAAGAAATTAGGTTTTGTTTTCGCCTAATTTAATATTTACAAGGCGAAGGCTTTTTCTAAATTTCTAATTTACTTCTAACCACTTTAATCAACATAGTTGTAATTTGACTATAAATTGTCTGGAAGGAATTTTCGTGGAGAAATTTCATGGTTAAAATTTCTTTATGATAGTTCTTTTATTCATTTTGGTCGACAGAGGGAGAAGAAATAGATTGAGACGACTTTAGATTTTCTTTATATGTTAACTACTGTTAAAATATATGATGAACTAAAATTCCTTAATTATACTAAACCATTAGAGCCTTATACATTTCTTGTAGTACAAAAGTGTCTCAGAGGAACCTAATCTTACATGAAACTATCAATAAGTGTTTTATTTATAAATCATTTTCGTGTCATACCTTTTTAAAGTATATTTATTTTTCTAATATAAATAACACAGTAATTTTTAATGAATATATATAAATCCAATGAATTACATTGTTTGCACAAGAATCAGTTCTATGAACAAAAAAGAATTTTCATCGTTTCATTAGATAACTCCCTGTGTGTTTTGATGTTTCGTTTAAACGTAACTCAGATAATTCAGGAAGCCAAGTACACGCCTGCTTCCTGGTAGAATGATTTTTTGTCTCATTAGAAAAAATTTTGAACTCAAGATTGAGGCAAGTGTGTCAACTAATGATTTCCGCCTCTCAGTCTAGCGGGTTTTCTAAAACAGTAAAGTGAAGGTTTTCGTCAATGGGAGTAAGTAGTCATTAAAAATTAATTATTTTTAATTGTAATAAATGAACAAGACATAGGTTATTTGCGTAATTTAACCTTAAAAAATTTACTTTAATCCTGAAGTATTCTCGCTCAGTTGAATAAGGTTCTTAGTTCGCAAGCTCGGAAACCAAGAACCTCTCCAAAAAATAATAATAATAACAATAAAATTAAAATATTAAAGTAAAATAAAAATAATATAATATAAAATAAAAAAAGTACTCGTAATAAAATAAAATAACTTATTTTTAATTGTAACAAATGAACAAGTCATTGGTCGTTTATGTAATTTAACTATAAAGAATTTACTTGCATTTTTAATCCTTAAGTAGTCTTGCTCATCAGAATACGGTTTCTACGTAGCAACACGGAAATCAAGAATTCGTTTAAAAAAAATTAATAAATAATAAACTAAAAAATAGCCTTCTGTCACATGGACAGCAGTACTTGATATAGATGTAACATATGATATATTTATTATATCATTCCATTGCATTTTTGCCGTGTTTTTCTAGAATCATATATATAATATTATATTACTATAGAATTAGTGGATTACAAAATAAAGCTCTGATTTTTTCGAATTATAATGAATTATGGACCAATAATTTAGATATTACCAGCAGTGAAAAACACAAACTCAGATTAATGATGACTAGAGTCAGCATATATTCTTCAACAGACAAATCAAATAGACCCAATACTTCATTCTGTATATAGCCACTATATACTGTTTATGGAAGTAACATCTCCGATGATTTAAGTTGTAGTAAGATATGCTACTTCTTGCATAGCAATTTTCAGATTCAATGATACCTAGAATGGTGACCATTGATCACGTTATTTATTTACTGCTGTTTGAGGAAATCGTATTTTAGAGCCCATGGAGTTCAAAAAGTTTAAATTTGGAAAAAAAAATCTATCGTTGTCCATCTGTTATAGCTCTGATGAAACGTGATCATGTCAATATTCGTGCTCAATCGTGAAGAATCCAGTTTCAACTAACGTATTTGAGGGACTTGACATACACTTGGAGCACCCCAGGTTTCCGCGGCACCCACTTTCGGAACTGCTAATGTAATATATATTTTTAAACAAACTAATTACTAAAGAAAACAAATCCAAAAAGGTTTCCTGGATATTAATGGTGATGGTTCCTTAGTCGGTGTCTGTTATGATGGTAAGGATATTGCACAACTGCAGAAACAAAAACTTGTTAGTTGAATAAAGCTTCCGCCATTCTGTACATTTATCGGTACCCGCTTTTGCCGGATAATGAACAGAATGCTACATTCGAGATACCGATCGTGGGTAAGTTACTTCTCAGAGTTTCCCAGATCGGGAGGTACAAGTGAATATGTAGGACATGGAATTGCAGTAGTTATTTGACTTCCAGAAGCTGCTTAAGGTTTATTGAGGCATTAAATGGATCGCACGGCGCAATAGTATTGTCTTTAACCAATTTGTTCGACATAGGAGCTTTGAGAATTTTATAATTAAATATTGTATTGCTATAGTTTCGGATTATGAAATATCTTTTGTTGGTAAGTTGGACATTCGAAGCCCCCTCCAGTTCTTCTATAGTGAAGCTAACTATGGAATAATTAAGGCTGATATATCCTAGGGATATTCTAACAACTTTTTCTATAAAATCGACAAACCGTAAGTTGCACTTTATATAATCAGTTTTACACATTTTTTTGATTTTTTACAAAATGACTTCGTTAAAAGTAATAAAAAATGTACAAATATGAACTATGAAAGAATTTAATAATTAACTAAATGATAAAACTACATAAAAATTCTGATCGCAATGTACACAGTTTTTTTATATTTTCCTAAACTGTTGGCTTCTTCGGAGGAATAAATTTGTTTCTGAGAACGAAAGAATTATTGTCACCACATGATATTAGTTACAAATTTTTATAGGAATAGAAAAATAAAACTTTAATGTTCGAAATTTTCTCCTTCAAGGATGGTAAGTGAAAGATGTCTAATATACGCACAACAGATTTTTAAACTTATTTCTAATGCATATACAAGTATCTCAGGAGAGTATGGGGTTACCATAGAATGGAAGTGTCCAACCCCCTGGTATCACTTCAAAATCGGTTGGTCACGCCAATGATGAATAAGCATGGTTTTTATTAAGAAGTTGGAGCTCAGAATGCGACCCATTATCAATCAATGTAGTCACTATATTCTAACGATTTTTTTTCCCGTGACCGTAATATGTCCTCCCAAGACACATTCCTTAGTACCATTGTTATCACACTATAAAAAAAAATCCAAAAGAAAGTTTATGCGCTCCTTCTGCACGCCTAAAAAAAATTATCTCCCTCGTTATAAAACAGGCATGTAATAGTTCGCACGAGGTGACTAAGCGTCATCGAAAGAAGGCAAATCACCCTTAGCTCTTGTGAACAAGTTCTTCAACAGGCGGCACTGTTGGCGAAGAGGTTACGGATCAGGGTTTGAGGGGGTTGTACGGGACAGCTACTTGAATACACAATACTGCCATCTCGCCGCCTCACAGCGAATTAGAAAGTGGAATTTGGCTTCAGTGAGTCAATGAAGCCTTAGTTGCTTGTAATGCTTATACCACAAATATTTATAGTTCCATAATCAAGTTCTATAGTTCAAGTAGATGCATAATATTACTTGGGATATCCTGAGAAAGTCGATAGTCCTGGAATGGCTTAATTTAATATTACATATTATTACAATAAAGTTTTACATTATGTCATCTTCCACGTTATTGGACGTATGAAGAAAATCAATAATATTATTTTCTTTCAAATTTATTTCGTTTACTAATTTCGTAATTTCGTTTATAGAAACAATATTAATTAATATTATATGTTACAAGGAACTTTCTATACATTATTACCTCTTTTCTATAGTATTCTTACTCGGTTTTCTTATACTTTTTTCATATTTTCTTTTGGACATAACTTGATACTTTTGCTTAAGTCTATCCTCCTAATTATACCAAATAATTATGAAGTCTAATTGTATTTTATTTGCTTCTTCAAGAAACTTCCTTCCCATGAATGATTTTTTTTTTTTTTTTTTTTATACTGATCAACAGGATTCATGATAAAACCTCATTGCATATAAAATAATAATAAGATTTTATTCTTATTCTCAAAACTTTATTACGACTCGGCTATTTACTGGTAATACTAAGATATTTTCAATTATTTTGAAGAACTCATAATAGTATTTGAAATTATGCCTTTCTGAGTTTTTTTTTCATTGAGCTCATTTCTGTTCTTCGGGTATTTTATATATCCACAATATTTCCAATTCCTTATTTTACATAAATTATTTTAAAAATTTATATTATTATTAAAAATTTAAAGTAGAGTTTTTCATCCATATTAGTGGAAATTTTATTTATTTCTTTAACTAAGTTAATATAAAATTTTATCTTATCGTATTATTAATTATATCCAGAAAAGAATCATGTAAAATATTACTTTTTACTTCCATAATATTTCACTATTTACTATCTCAAATAGGTTTACAAGGAGATTTTTATTACTTTTAACTATTTTTCTAAGCAAAATGTAGGCTTAGTTTATTTTTGTAAATTTATTTTGGAGATGAGCTCTTCTATGTACAAATTTTATATCTATTTTTTTTCTCAATACAATCTGGGTATCTACCAAGGCCTATGATTTTAGTTTGTAGGGTTATTTTCTAGCCAGTGGTATAAAATAATATATATATATTGATCAAACATTTTGGTACTTCCAGCATTTTCCTTGAATTGATCCCATAAATCTCTTTTCTAGGCAGAGTAATACCATTTTATTATTACCATTTTTACCACATTTATTTCGGGATTTTTTTAGAATTTGCGCACATCTACAGCTCCTCCAAATTAAAAAAGAGGGTTGAAAATTCATATGATGTATTAGCTATGTTAGAAAAATATTATTGGGAATCTAAACTTTATTTCTTTGCTCAATGCCATTTTTTTCGCGTTTTTTTTAATGTATTGTATCCAAATTGTGTTTCAAGTCTGAAAAAATGTTTGTGAAACGAATTGTTTCCATAAGAGAACGTTTATGGAGTCTCAAGTTTTATATTCCAACTTGGTCATTTCTTCCCGTTTTTTAAGTCTTATTAAAACACTTATTTGCTTTTCTGCTGGTTATCTGTGGTTCTGTTAGTCCCAATGAAAAGCGGCTCCTCCCCGTTCATTGTACCCCCAGCCAGCGGCTTCTGGGCCAATATTGTAACCCCGGCCTTCAGCGGACCCAGCACAACCACTTATAATGCCAATGAACACAGGAAGGGCACTACATATGTGTATATATACATATTGTATTTGTTTAATAAATTAAATTAATAAAAAACTGCTGGTCTAGCTTTTTTATTTTTTATGGCGATGACGATAAAAAAAAAAAGAATACCTCTAAACTTCATAAAATTTTTCCAAACGTATAACATTTTAGTTCCAGAATGCTCATGTTGATTATGTGATTCATCATTAACTTCGTAATGATTCATGATTGTCCCACACTACGTAGTTTTAAGTTCCATTGAGGATTAAGATTAGATATAGTCCTTTTGACAAACGCTGTAATTTTAAAAGGGTCGAAGGCGTATTTTGTAATAAAGAAATTTTCGAATTTGGATTCCGGTAGTGTTTCGAAAGCTCGTCTCTTCGGGAAGTCACTTAACATGTGTAAGGATTGCCCAAGACCATAGAAAGTAACCGGGGATGAGACTTTCTCTGTAGGTCGACCTTGCATCAGGAACCGGTACTTTATTATAAAACAGGAATCTCGGTGTTTACTTAGCTCTGAGTCATCTTCCTCATCTTTATGAGATCGGAAACATAAAATCGATAATAAAGGATTGCATAATAGTAATATAAAGATCTTGGTCTCACTAATGCAGATCGTATTGCATCAACCTCTAGAAGGCACTTCTAGTTCTGTATATTGAGCTCGGTAGTTATGTGTTATTTCGTCAATGGTAACCACTTGTCTAAATTGCGTGCTGATGTAAGAAGAAGGAACTCTAAATGGTTGCCAAATATTTTCCGGCCAGTATCTGTATCGTGTTCCTGAAACTCCACCCTATAATATGTTACTACAAATGCATACTATGATTAACTGAGGTAAAGTGCAACCTAAATAAGTAGTTTTAATAAGAAATTCGGATTCTTTGTACTCTTTTGGTGGCTATGTACGAACAAATACCAAATGGATTTTTCATTACTGAAAATTTTATGTACATATGCAAATTTCTTGTGCGTCCACTCACAAGACTTTCCTTGCCGCTTTGGATGCAAGTCCAATACAATTTGTTTTTTCTATATCCTTCCTAATATTGGCGTTCTTTTAAATTCCTAAACTCTTGGTTTTGAAGAGGGAACACAAGCCTGATAACTAGTCCTTTTTAGCATAGATTAAGGAGGTTTTCTAGTTTTTTTTAATCTTTGCTTTGCAGATAATCACCTGTATTTATTTAATTAGAGTTTAAATAATTTGAAAAATGATAGCAATTATATCTGAAGCAATGAAATTATTTTTCGTGGTTTTCTCGCCTATGGCGGGAATTCGTGTACCTAACTTGGCTTAATTTTAAAGATTTGTGTTTGCACTGAGCTTACGAGTGGGAAGCTCTATCATGTTTTGGATTGCAGGTGAGCATGTACACATCCGAACAACTTTGAATGTTTCTCTCAAGCTTCATAATTGGTTCATAAATTATTTTTATTATATTTTTAGATTTTTAGATTTTTAGATTTTATTACATAAGCCTCTTTGTGGAGTGGGGCAAAATTTGACCAATAAGTATATGTTTGATCTATAGATATATTTTCAACTATGACGTCAATGATTAAATCGGGAATGTAATTAATATTTTTTTAAATTGAGTGTAAAATGCAAGACAAACTTCTTAATTAAAAAAATATAAAACAATGTTTTTAGTTTGACTTGTTTCATATAATCAACAATTTGAGGATACACTTTTTCTTAGTTATATTTTTTTTTTACCCATTTATCCTACAATTGAATGCTTTGAATATTAATAAAACGAGAGGCCATTAACGAATTTCACCCTATTGACTGGTAATATGAGTATCATGGAGGGCTTTACAGTATGAAATAACAGGGAAGGGTCAATGTAATTAGAAAATTTTCAATAATTATGTAATCAGAATTAAATCCAATTAATCATGTTAATAAATGATAAATTGCTGTTCTCGAAATGAGTGTTATAAATCTCTTTTAGCATTTTCGGAATGTTCCATTTCATTCTATCTAATAATCGTGAATATGCAAAGTTCCAGGAGATTTATAGATATAGTGTTAGTGAACGGGTTTCCTGGAGAACATTCTCAGCATACTATGAACATGAGTACAAAGTACAATACACCAATTAATTAATTTATTATAAATGTACACGTTTTGAGCTGTAAGCATAAATAGCTAACTTTTCTCTCGGGCCCAAAACCTAGAGAAAATTAGTAAAAACATTGTTCCAACTTTTCAAGATATATTGTCAAAACAGATTCACAAACAAACATATCAATGGTCGAAAATTCTTTTTTAAAAGTTGCGACTCAAAATATATAGATCCATTAAAAACAAAACATTGGAAATTCGAACCGATTAAAATGCATACCTAACTTTACATAGGTGGTTAAGATAGTAAAAAAACAAAAACTCCAAAGGGATTTTTTTTTTGCCATTATGATAGAAACAGGTGTTATGTATTTTGGGCATGCAATATAAAAGTAAGTAGTAATAAATTAGATACACTTTAGCAATCAAGTGCAAAACGGATTTGTATGAAAACGCATTCTCTCCGGAAATAAGTTGAACGTAAAATGTTTACACACTATTATTTTAGTTTGGCAAACAAATCTATATAGAACAATAAAATTACGACTTTCCAGACCTAGGAAGGAAGCAGGATACTAAACAAAAGCTTTTTCTGCGCAACTAACCACACACGTGGACACATTTATAGCATGGGAGGACTTCCGCTACACTGCGGACCGTCTGTTATCCAGGTTGATACTTGCTATTGTCCATAGGAGGATATGGAAATATAACGGAAACACGTCAACAAACAAAATTTTTAATTTTAATTTTGTATCATTTCGAAAATTTCAAATTCACAGTGGAACATCTCTTAACAGATGCCTCTCTGTAACGGAAACTTCTCTTAACCACAAATTCGATTCAGATCACTGCCATCAAGCAACATATTTAACGGATTTTAACCCCCTCTATTACGGAATCCCTCGACTCCGGACGCAGACAACAATATTTTCTCCTGTTAGAACTTTTCTCTGCTTTATAACTGTACAAGTCATAAAATATGAAAGTAAAATTCACAGTTCCAGAAAAAAAATTATGAGTAACTTATTTGGAAAAAAGTTATATAATTCCGTTTTTTTTTTTTTTTTTGCCGAATTCATTTAAACAGCATTAACAAAAAATAATATTAAATTACTAAATAATTCTTATTTCAATTTAGTAAGAAAATTTACACTATTTAGAAATTATATTAAACTAAACTGAAATTCAAATAAACTATGAAAGTAGTATTATTGTTTTATTTTGATTTTTTTATTCTCACATCTCCTCTCGTTCATTGTAATTGACGATACTAGGAGATATTTAGTAACTGTAATTGTTAAAAATTAAGCGTACGTAAATAAAAAAAAACCACACCTTCAAAATTTAAGGGATTATGTTTCAAAATAAGCATAATATAAAAATTAAAAAAAAAAAAACGTCCGTATGCTCTTCACGGCTTTTCCCTGAGACTTTTTAACAGACACCACTATTAAACGGACAAAATTATCATACCCGTGGGCGTCCGTTGTACAGAAGTTTCACCATATAATGATTATTTTTTACATATTTAAATAAATATGAATCTATTCTCCTAAAAGTCAGTTATAAAACAGTGTATGCCTTATTCTATGTTTTTGTTATTTATAATCAACCCTTCCCGATTTAGGACCAGACTCCTCCATTACACTCAATGAAGTTTCCGAACCGAACAAAAGTTCTAAAATGGGAAAGACAGAACAGGTTTAACTTTTCCCTTATCTGTTGGAGATTTCTGTTGAGCAGTGAACTTGGTAGCTTTCCTGGAACCCAGCCAATCACGACCATGAATTTCTCTGGCAACGATTTCTGTGGTTTTAGAACCACTTGCATTGAAACAGGAGAAACTCACTGGGAACAAGAATCAAGTTTTCGGAAAGATATTTTAGGTATTCCTCTTGAATGCTAAGTAGTGGAAGAAGTTTCTTTAGTATTGTCGTTCGTTGGGTGTAAAGGAAATCTAATGTTGGGTCATATGTAAAGAAAACATTATATGTATTGTAATGATTATTAACTGTCTATCAAATTTAAAGAGGAAAAAAATCATTAGGGCCCACATTGTTCAAAAATAAAACTATAAAATAGTTTGTAATAATAAAATAAAATAAAAATTATTTCTATATGAAGTTATTTTAAACAATATGGTCCTTCTAAGATGTTTTTCCCTAAATCATACTGATTAATAATGAATAATTAAAAATAAATCCCCTTCAAAAAATAAGCAACCATTATAAAATTTTTGCTTTTCAATTTTCACAAAATGTTTACTTTCATTTTTGCTTTTCAAAAATTCAGAAGACAATAGTCAATAGCAAATAATCTCAGATTCGTTGAGCTCTCTAAAAAGTTTAAAAAACATGTACCCCGAACATCCACTCAGTATAAGAATTCAATCTTTTCTTCTAAAATTATCTCAACAAGGTAAATCCATTATTTTCATATGGGCTCCAAGCCACATTGGCATTGTTGGTAACGAGCTCGCGGACAAAGCTGCCAGAGAGGCACTCACGCTCCCTGGCCGAGGCACCGCCGTTCTTACCCCTTTAGAACTCAGTGCACCCCTTAAATTACAAATATTAGAAAATTGGCAGGCCAAGTGGGATGAAAGCTCTCCCAGTAAATTAAAAGAAATAAAACGATCAGTAAAACCATGGTCAACATCCTACCGCAACAGCCATAGGGAGGAAGTTGCTCTAACCCGTCTGAGAATAGGTCATACTCTCCTCACGCACTCTCATCTGATCAGAAAACTGCCACCTCCAACGTGCAAATATTGTCAGTTCATTCTCACGATTAGACATATTTTTGAAGAATGTACTCACTATTTGCCAATAATAAACAGGATAGGACTGACCCCAAATTTATCAGAAGCTTTCACAGATGAGGAAGCTAAAATTACATTAGTATTTGAATTTTTAAAAGCACATTCCTCTTTGATTTTTTTTATTTATTGATTTTTTTAATTATTTTTATTTATTTATTTATTTTTTTACTTTTGTCATGCCATAGGCGTTGATGACCAGAGGGTTTTACGCTTTTAAGCAACAATCAACAACAACAACGTCTCTATAGAAAATATATTTATCCAAGAATGAACAGTCATTTTAAGTTTTCAGGATAAATTAAAATTCATTTAATCTTCATTGTTAACTTGAGATTTTAAATAGTTTTCAAATTTTTGATAATTGGATATTACCGATGAACGATTGTAAATATATAATAATCATCTTCCAAAATTTAGGGCTAAGTCACTGAATTAGCCTTGTAGCAAAAATGATTTTTAATGATTTTGGACGAATACAAATATTATGCGGTCATAATTCAAATTTTGTAACAAGGCACTTGGTTTTTAAATATCATTTCCAAACTAAATTGAGATATAATAATTGAATATAGGGCTCCGAGAAGATTTAAGACTGGAACTAACAAACATCGAATCAAAGCTGATCAATCGCATCCTTCTCATTAATTTATGTAATAATTGGATTCTGTTAAAATGAAATAAATCATTAATTTTGATTAAAGTGAGAGTTCATAAGAGAATTATTAAATTTTTAGGGACCAGTGACAAAAAGAAAAGAGCATTAATAAAACTGAAAAAATATATTATACTTTTTATTCTTAGACTTCCAATTAGAACCAATTACTTAGAAGTTTTAGCCAAGGTTTATTGCCCATTAGAGATCATGATTTTTATTAAATATAGTTGAAAACAAAAAGGGAATTTAAATCCTTTACAGTAACAAATATGTAGAAATTAATGATGTAGGTATTAATTTTTTAGTTGGATTTCTAAAGAAAATATTGTGATCTTCATCTGAACTTTTCTTTAACCTTTTAGAGCTCACTAAAAAGTATGGAAACATAGTCGTTATTGAACTTGGGTTGCACATATTTAATATAAGTTGGCTGGTATTTTTTATGATTTATGATTACTAATCTATCAATAATGTCTTCATTCTGGTCACGGGCAGTCAGATTTTTTTTTTTAAATAACATAAGATCTGTCTATTAATCTGATACTGTTCATAAAATTGAAAAAACAACAACACATTATTAATGAATGAATCGTTGGATTTCATGATCGAACCTGACGAACTTTAGATGCCAATGCCTCCTCCCATAATGACCCGACACATATGAAGAATGATCCAACAGCTTTCTCTAATTGGCATTTAGGCTCCATTCATGCGCGCATATTTTTCAAAACGCCAGACTCTCCTTCCTCATCATCGTAACGCCGAAGGTGACGTCAGCTATACCGCGGGAACGGCCATTCCAACGACTTCCACAACAAAGAGCACTGGAAAGCAGTGATGACCACTCTCAACCGCCCATTGTGTGGCTAATGGGGAGGAAGATCCAGGACATGAAGGACATCAATCATCCGTTTTGGTTCGTCCCATTATAGGCTGTGTTTGGGCTGCATTATCGCGTTTGTGAATCACTTTGTGCGTGTTCCCATTCATCAGGTGTTGCAAGTTGTGGGCTAGTCCCGTTCAGCTTCCCTTTTCCTTCACCAGTTTGGACCAAATGGATCCCAACCTAAAGGTATGATGTACAAAAACTCTGAAAATTATTACACAAGGGGACATTATTCGAATTAATTATTTTATTATATATAAAAAATAAATAAATAATAAAATATCTAGTGTGTTTTAAATTCTAAATATGTTTAACGTAAAACCAAAAAATTTGCAAGGGTGCTGATTCTTTTTTATCTTGATGGATTACTTAAGTGCTTATTACTGAAAAATTAATTCCAATGCACCGTATATTACTATTTTTATTTTATTTTTTCTTAGTAATATTTCAAGAAAGTAATGCCAAAACATTGATGACAATTCCTCAATTGCTACCTTTAAAATTTGGCAAGATATTGGAGTAGAAAATATCTAATCAACCGTCGATTTGAATCGAAACAAAAATCGGTAATAAAAAGTCTTGAAGATCAAGGTCGACTGACCAGTAACTTTCGGACAGATTTTTTTTTTTTTGGATTATATGTGGATAATGTGAAATTTCAAAATTTGAGGGAGTGGTTATTTTTTTTCTGGGTTGATTGAAAAGGTTCATTAGAGAAAATAAATAACGAAAATGGACTAAATAAATAAACGAAATCAGAATATTAAAATATGTCTATCCATGTTTTTGTCATTTCCTTGTTTTATAGTTTTATATGACTCATTGTTTTTTATTAATATATAAACAACCAATTTATTACTATTTTTTTAAAAATATATCTATTATATTGAATAATATTAATATTGATGATTGACCCTCCGTAAAGATGGTTAGGGCTGCGGTCAAGAAGAGAAGAATTATGAAGAAACAGTTTTCAACAATTTATTGATTGCTGACCCTGCAGAATGAGGGCTGTTGTGATAAGTTGAGATGCATCACATGCTACATTTTTCCTTTTAGTTAAGCATATATTTTTATAATATTTTTTTCTTAGGATTCATTAGGAGAAAAAAGCCACGGCCCTTGAAGGCAGCTTTACGCTGAAGTTGATTAGGCACATTGTTGTTAATTATTTGTAAAACCGTTCATTTAATTGCAAATATGAAGAGAATAGAAGTATGGAAAATTCATTACAGAGTGGCTTAGTCCCAAGAAATTCTTGCTTATTTCTCTGTTCTGTCCAGACTCATTTCAATGTGAATATTAAGGATCCCAAATTATATTTGCTTTTCGAAAGGGTAAGGAGTAGATATAAAATTGAATTAACTGGGTAAATTTTTCAAATTAATATTTTCTAGGAGCAATAAAAATTTAATTTCTTCAGAGGAGAACATTGTATATCAGGTTTGATAGAAATAAATGATTGTTTCTGATATAATGAAGACATTTGTTCATTAGCAAAAAAAGTAAACACAGTCAACACTATTTATTACAATATTTAATGTTTACAATAACAAGTCACACTTAAAACGGTAACAAATTTCTGGTGGCTTTAGGAACTCTTACTAATTAGCTTTTTTATAAAGTAAATTAATTTAGTAAAGTTACTTATTCAATCTTTTTTTTTATTTTCGTTTAAAACTTCTAAGCAGTCCATCCTAGCATAACAGTCATTGTATTAAAAATGAACAATATTAAATCATGCGGTAAAGTAATAGTATTTCGTAAAACTTAAACTACCGTAAACCAAAAAACGATTTTTTTTTTCAAATGCTGCTGAAAACTAAAGTGTAGTCCTACATATGAATCCACAAACGCAAACGCATTACTGGTGGCCCTAAAACGGTTACAAACAGCTAATTAGCTTGATAAAGTAACAATTCAGGATTTTATGTATTTTTTCGTGTTTTTTTTTGCATATTTATCATAAATACTAGTAAAAAAATTATAATGAAACAAATTAAATTACATCAAATTTAGTGTTGAATGAAGTACCATATCGTAATAATCTGGTTGTAAACCACCTAATGCGGTTAATTCTTGGTTGTTGAAGTCCAAATACAACCAAAACATAATAAAAGCAAACTTTTTTCTTACACGATCGTTATACTAAGTTGAATTTACTATGAACTTACATGAAAATATAAATATTTAATTACATATAAATATACTATTTAATAATGACTTATACCTTATTCCATGGCCATCCAACATTCTGATTAACTTTTATAGGAACTTTCATGAGAATTTTTATAAATTATTAAGCAACTATGAGTGTATAGTATCGTGATTAACGTGATTTAGTTCAAACTTGTTGACTATATATACAAACTATTCGACCTCCTTCATACTCCTCGTCATACATTCTAATGGAGAAGACACCAATATGATATTGATAAAATTGCAGTTTTGGGAGTACTTAATTAATAATTTGTCTGAAGTTTTTTATTTTTATTAAACAATATTTCAAGCCGTGGTATTCAGAAAAACAAAACAAAAAAGTATTCGACATTTCATATTAATCTTTTTATTAATATATAACTGTGTGGTATACTGTCATTATATTATAATAATATAAAAACATGTTCTAACTTTATCATGTTTATTCTAAAATATCTTAAATTAGGAACCTGATATTTAAATCTAGGATTCTGGAATATTCCCCAATACTTAAGGGTGGCTCAATTCCGAAAATAAAATTTTATTTCGGTGAAAGCTGGAACTGAATAAATCTCAATGGATAATCTAAATTGATTCAGTTTGGAAGCTCACTGTAGATACCATGAACTTCTTTAATGGTCTGGTCAGGCCCGAAACTATCCCATTGCCCGGCCACTTATCTCTATGTCAATAAAAGGTTTCGAAAACTTTCATCAACTTTGATGAGTACTTATTCCTGATTTCAAATGGTTACGTAATATAACCGATTCAAAAACTGTACCTAGAAGTGAATTAAAGTAAGAAATAAATATTTTCGAAAAGAATCTTTAAACAGACTTCCTTTTTCCCTGTTATCAGCATATTGTTTAAATTTTTGTGTAAATATAACAACAACAGTATATTTGAGAAATAATGAACATTTTTGCTCTTATAGGATCCTAAAAGGCATAAATCAAAATTAATCAAGTTATCCTATAATTTATTGTATATAATAATTATGAAGAAAATTATTGCTAAAATTAAGTACTTATCATATTAGTGAATAATTATAATAGATAAGTGGTTTGGAATCATACTAAGTCAAAAATAAATAATCAGGATATGGTAATGTTGAGTACTGAGGATCATCAAGGGTAAATTGTGACGACCAAAAATTCTCGGTGAAAATCAAGAAAAAATTTCTTGAAACCGAAAGTATCAAATTTTGAGGAGGTTTAATTTTTTTTTTTTATTGATCCTTAAAGAAGGTTTATTAAAATCAAGATTAATGAAAATACAAAACGACGATATTAAAAAAGCTAATAGCGAAGATACACAGAAAGATGTCAAGAAAAAAAAATGGGATTGCATAAGTAATAATTACCATTAGAAGACTTATGCAATTCCCGGTAAAAGATCATTAACACTGACTCCCGCGGAAGTAAATCAGAAATCAATACGGCATTCCTAAAGCTTCTGTATCCTTTATTAATTACTGTTACTCGTTGCTCACCTCGCCGATTGTTTTTTATATACATATATATGTATATATAGTTGACCGTAAAAATTTAAACATAAGAAGATGGTCAGGGTTGCGGTCAAAAAAGAAAAAATAGTTTATAAGTATTTTAATGTCCGACGTTTCGCCCCACTTTATAGGGCTTCATCAGCGCTAAAAAGATACAAAAAACTGAGAATATTACAACAATAAGATACATTAAGGTAATTTAAACTAGGATAAATATTATGTAAAAATAAAGTGATAAGAAATTAAATATAAATAAAATTCAAGGAAGACATAAAATAGTATCAATATAAAATAAACTTGAATTTTATTTATATATAATTTCTTATCACTTTATTTTTGGCGGAACACGCATTCGTTTGAGCGGTACCAGGACATGGAATTGGCTTGGATTGTCTGGAACATAACATTTCTCAGAGCGGCAATGATTGTCTGATTTGTACTGTTAAATTACTACTTAAGACTAGTAGACTAACCTTATTATACAATTATTTAATAATTAATTAATTATTAGTTCGAGATTGTAAATAATATATATAATTTATTTTATATTGTTTGATTATGTTAATTTTATTTTTATGTTTATATCGTATAGATATTTTATTTATTTACTTTTATTTTATTTTATTTTTATTTTTGGTATGAATGCGTTGAATTAGCACTATTACTCATTGCCTAAGTTTGTTGCAGATTGTAATAATAATAATCAATAAATAAAATAATTATGAACATATATTGTTATTAGTATTTTAAGGATCTTGATTGGAAAAATAATAACTATGATAAGTTTACGGATTTTATTTTTTTTAGAACTCACTGAATACATATATTCAGAATTCGACAATTTTTGAAATGCTTAATATATATATATATATATATATATACAGTTGTAAAAAATAAAATCCGTAAACTTATCATAGTTATTATTTTTCCAATCAAGAGCCTTAAAATGCTAATAACAATGTATGTTGATAATTATTTTATTTATTGATTATTATTATTACAATCTGCCACAAACTTGGGCAATGAATAATAGTGCTAATTGAAGACATTCATACCAAAAATAAAAAAGAGAAAAAATAAAAGTAAATAAATAAAATATCTATACGATATAAACAGAAAAATGAAATGAACATAATCAAACAATATAAAATAAATTATATACAATATTTGTAATCTCGACCTGAGCATACCCTAGCCAAATTACCCACCCTTAGCATACCCTTCGAGATCCCGCTTGGGATTACCGTGTCACTGGTGCTAATAACAATAACATTAAACTTTGTTTGAAACTAAATATTGGTTTTAATATTAAATATATGTCTACATGAGGAAATGGGATACCTGGCCCGTGGAACATTTCGTTGACTATTCCAATATTCATTTTGTTTAGTTGCTGACTGAAAAATGTACATTATAATATTTTAAGTGTTATTAATTGAGTACTTTGTTTTAGAAATAATTTTTGTTTATTATTTTTAAAATAAAAATGAATTTTTGTGGAAAAATCATTTTCTCTATGACAATAATAAATCGATATTAGTGTGTTTTTTATTTTTTAATTGAAATGAAAGTTTTACTAATTTATTTATTTTATTAATACATGTAATATAATCAACCATACTCAAGAGCAATAAGTATTATGGCTGTATGTATTAAATTGTATCATGTATATACACATTGAAAAAAATAAAATTAATAGTAACTTAAATATATGATAGTAATAAAAATAGAACATAAAAAGGATTATAATAATGATAAAATAATATATGCTCAACTGAACAAAACATAACTCATTCATGAGTTAAGCAATAGCAAAATAAGTAAGCAGCTATCATAACAAAATTAAAATTAAGTAAACAGAATATAGCATCTTGACCACAATCCTACTTGTTTATAAAATTTTTACGAAGATCTTTCTTCTTTTTTACTAAGTCTTTGTCCAAAGTGGAGGGTTTCGCAAATATATTTATTTAAGTGTGTGTGTTGGTAACCATTTGATATGTGTATGCATGAAGAGCTGAAGAATATTAGTGTAGAAAGTAACAAGTGAAAAAATCGTGATGTTTGACCGAACAATTTCCGTTTTGATCATCCCGCTTTCTTCGGAACCGATGACTCTCACAATATCTTTATGGAGAAAATCACTGGGAATAAATTCTTGCCTTATCAGTGATTTTTTTCACAATGAAACATTAACTCAACATGATCTGGAATATTAATCGTAATTGTAATGTTGTAACTGTAACTCAGAAAAGAATTAAAAAAAATAAATTTATTATTCATTAAATCAAAATTCAATATCGATATTTAAATATCGTTAACATATTGATGATTATTTTCTTATGCTATAATTTTATCAAAATGCTGATTTCGATTCTAAATAAATATAAAATGAATTTAATAAGATAATTAATTAATACAATTAAATAATAAACACAAATTGTATTAATAAATTAATTATTGAGTCAATGACCATAACAATAATTTCAGTTACAAAATAGTCTTTTAGAGGAAAGTAATTTTTCACTGGTTATTTGAGAACTTTTTTTAAACATTTACCCTGTAGTTTTTCATCAAGTTTCAATATTTATGTTTTAGTTTTACAATTCTAGAACAATGAGAACTCAGAGAACAGGAACTCAAGATAATTATAAACAATCCAACTGTATTTTTTAAAACAACTATTAAAAAAGAATACCAAGATATCACAGATTTCTTATTTGAACGTGATTAAAATTTAAAATTATAGTATTGTTTAAGTTTTTTGTAATGGTTTTTTAAAATCTCTAAAGTTATCTACTAAATGTTTACAATTTGTTAGGATTTTATCTGGTAATACGATTGTATTGATAAAATGAAAGTTAAAATACTTTTTTTATCTCTTAAAAGTGTTTAAAATGTTCATCAAGGAACTATATATTTTTATAATTAAATTATCAAT
>NW_027111006.1:330611-333390 GCF_000696795.3 Halyomorpha halys | reverse complement strand
TGTAATATACACATTAATTTTAAGCTTCTTATCACCAATAAAACATAAAGTTTAAATATTACACATGAAATACTGTAGCTATTATTTTTCTCCATAAATAGTACAAAATAATTTTTAAAATCATGATTTCAAATATATTAAATTAAGAAAAAATCTTCTGATGGAATTTTAATTCATAAAATGTTAATTTGTAGTTTTGACAAAGAAAAGTAAATAATTTACCCAAGAAAATAGTCTTACTGACTGCTGTAAATTCAATTGAAAATATTTAAATTTTGTCTTAAATTTAAAATGAAACATAAGTTATTAATAAAACTAAAATTGTTCTTAAAAGGAACCTATTAGCATCATTAATATCTCTCTTGGACTAATAATTCAACGTGTGATTTAGTTTAAAGTGATGTTTTACATATATTTAAATGACTACAGAAACTCTAAAATTATCCATACAATTAATAACCAATGAAATTTGTACCATATGTATCCCCACAACTCCTCAATGAATATGACAATGCGTAGGATGGTTGATCAAAAAAATTTTTTTCTCATCAATGACATTGTGATATAATTTTATTCCAACACTACACACGCTTCTTGGTTTACTAGTTGTCTATGTACACATAATGGCTGTATGCTGTTACACAAAACTTTGAATAAATGCTTAAAAATGCCCAAGAGGTCTGAATAATAAGTAGGTTTCGAGATCTCTTCGTGAATGACTAGTCAAATCATGAACAATGAAATTTTTCCGTGCATTAATTCTCTCTATCACAGTTGAGGGATAGAGCTGAGGTAATATAAAAATATATACTTTGAAATAAGACAGTAGTGACCTATGAATGGTACGTACCTGCGCGATACTTCCCATCCTGCGGCTTGCGGCACTATGAAACTGCTACTCCTGAGTCCTCCCTTGTACAACCCCTCTCTTCATGGCCGAGGACGACCGACGGCTTCCGAACTTCGGGAGATACCACATCTGTGCCAGCTGATAGGGCATACATTTCAGGTAAACACCGCTCTATCTATCCACATTTATGAATATTGAGGTAAGACAATCACTATCGGTCATTTGATAACATGGAACTGATTACGGGAAAGCTAAATTCTGAATTTGATAAAAAAAAAACTGTTCGATTAAAGATAATTCAGATTTAAAATGCTCAACGATAGAACTAGAAAAAAAAATCATATTAATGAGGGAATAAAAATCCTCAAATAAATATTGACGATTACTTTCTTATTTGACAGAAATAGGTGGAAATGGTTTTCTTAACGTTATGCCGTGTTGCCCAAATACACTCGATAGCCATATTGTACAGCATACTAACCAATCACATAATCTATTATATAAACACTAACATAAACGAATTAACAAAGATATATTCTTTTAAATTTTTTTGAGGTTAATCACTTCCATTTTTGAATGAATATTATTATAAAATATATAAGGATGAAGATTGGTGTTATGTTAGTTTTATTATTGTTATAGGTTTTTTATAGTGCATGAATATGGAACAGTGGTCCCGAAACGTTGTACAATATCATGAATAAATAATAAATATTCATTCAAAAATGGAAGTGATTAACCTCAAAAAATTTTAAAAGAATTGACTCACCAGACTTCCTAGAGAGATAATCCAGATTAGAAAGATATATTATTTACTACACAATTCCGTGTTTTCTCTTTTTTTTTAATATATAAGTTACATTACATCTTTTTTATTTTTATGTTTTTTTTTGGTCCTTAAGAATGCCCATTTCATCCTTTCAATATACCTCACTCTCGTACATGTCATAATTTTTTTTCAGGTGATCCATCACAAGTATTAAATTAAATCTGTACTGCTTCAGCCCATGTAGGATTAGGGTTTAAGTACTTTGTAAGGAAGTATTGTTACAAGACCAACGGTTGTGCAAGGAGGTGATATGGTTAGAATCACGCTCGACTTTTTTTTTTTAACCCGCCAATTTCCACTCAATTAAGTTTACCCCAATTTATGAGGCTGAGAGGATCCGAGGAGGCCTCCAGAACCCACAGAACTATTAGGATTGTTCCAGAACCACAGGTTTGACTCACGGGTACAGTGTAACACAAAATATTTTTCTGCCCAGCCGGATTCGAAGCGCTCCCCTATTGAATTTATTATGGTTTTATTTATTAAGCTATATTATATTTATAGACCCATTTAGTATTAATACTTCCTGTAAGCACAGATTAAAAAAATATTTATAACACAATTCACTTTCATTTTTTTTTTTATAAGAGTATGCATTATATCCTTTCTATATACCGCATCTAGTACGTCTCATATTTTTCTTTTCCGATGATTCGTCAGAAGTATTGAATTTATTATAGAAGAAATATAAGATTATAATATATATATAAGATTTATCATATTTATAAACTCATCCAATGTCAAATTTTCCTGTAAGCACAAATAACAAAAAAAAAGAAGATAAGAAGGTAATGAATAAATAAAGTATAGATATAAATTAAAACCAAATAGCAATAGTAGTGGTAAAGTTAAAAACAAATAAATGCAGTGTGACAAAGATTGTTGAATTGTGAGGTGGTTCATTATTATTTCAAAAATGATTTTTAAAAAATTGACAAAATAATGGAATTTTAGGGAAAACCCTAAAATATGATATCTGCTTCTATTTCTTAACCTGCTCATTCTCAAGCTGGTTCTTGTTTGTTTGTTTGGTTCTTTAGTGGCGCCAAACTTCATTGGTCATCAACGCCATTTATATTTTATTTAATTTTGCTAATATT
>NW_027111006.1:324001-330026 GCF_000696795.3 Halyomorpha halys | reverse complement strand
GGCCAGTTCATTCCCTGCGATTCCTACATGGCTTGGAACCCATAGAAATGTTACTGACATACCCTGCTGGTTCTTGTTGAGCCTTCTCTACTTACAATAAACTATGTTTTGATGTTGTTGTGAAGAATAATTATGAAAAAATTAAATTCTTTTCCTAAGTTACTCTATATACTTGACTTAGGACAAAGCAAATTGTCACTAGTTCTAAATGGTGCAGATATGGAGTACAAATAATTGATTTGAACTATAATTAAGGAGATGATGAAAAAACAATAGTTTTAAAAAGGTGATAGTAGTGATAAATAAAATAGTATGCATGTAGACATAGAGAGTTAACTAGAATATGTGATGTGATAAAAATTATTGTATTGGAGTATAAACCCTGAAGACAGAGAAGGAATTTGAAACGTAGGTGTTTTTCATGAAAAAAAAATATTGCATACTACAATAATATAAACAAATTAGCAAATACCAATCTCTGAAGATTTATATTGTAAAATTGAGCCTTTCGAGTATAGGATTGTAGTATTTTATATAAAAAACAACCTTCTACATCACTACTTCACATGCTAAATAGTACCAAAATTGTGTGTTAACATCAATGAACTTAGTCAAGAAAAATGATTAATATATTACAAGTCGTATCATGAAGAAGTTTCAGAAAGAGTGTAGCAGTTGAGAACCTGTAACATTTCGTTCTTCATTATATATAATATTACTATGAGTGATATTGAAATCAATAACAGGTGTAATCTTGGTAAAATCTCTCTGTATCATTCAGCATTGCACATTCGTATCCTGTTTCGTCAACATTTTAAGTTTTAAAATAAATTTTCCCTCTACAGTCCTCTCATACTATTAAAATAGAAAAAAAACTTGTTACTCCAATGTATAATTGCAATATTTTCTTCCATAGATATTGATGTGATCGCCAGAGTAGTGAGACAAGATCAATGGCGTACGCTGAGGTGTTGGGTCAAAAAAAATATATCTTCAACCAAATCTATGAAAAAATATTAAATTCATTTCCGGTACCAGTGATGCGGCGAGAGGGATGCGCTGGGATCTCTTGAGCTCTGCTCTACCCCTCACACGTGGGGGATATAGTGGGCTCAGGGATCCTCAGGTCGATTGTGTAAATATTGTATATATTATTTTATCATTATGTTATTTTATTTATTTATTTTTCATACAGATAGTTTGATTATGTTCATCTTGTCTATTCTTTTGTTTGTATATATTTTAAGAGAGTTTCTTTTATTTATTTATTTATTTTTTATTTATTTATTTTTTTATATTATTTTAGTATGTATGAGATCATTCATCACTATTACCTATTGCCCACAACTGTGTGGCAGATTGTAATGTCTATCAATAAATAAATCTATCAAATAAAATTCATTTCCACCACCATAACGTTTGTGTTTTGAGCAGTGTTCATGTTTTTTTTTTTGAGTTGTACTTATAAATTACATTTGCGTTTTGAGTAATAATTCTATAATTTAGAAAAACCTTCTTTATAAACTTCTGAGCAAAATGGACTTTTTTCCACAGACGCAATAAAACAGGTTCAAACAACGAGCTGATTCCAACCAATTATCTATTTTTTATGGAACGTAAATGTATGAAACTGCAGTATTTTCAATGAAAAATATGACTCTTTTATAAAATTAAATGTAAGTTTCAGCAATAACTTGTTTTAATGCTTGATAATAATTTTCCAATATACCTTGTAGCTGGTTATCAATAGAAGAAGTTCGGCAGGATGCGCCTTCAAAGTTTAATTTAATAATAATTACTATCTATAAAAAAAAAAAATAAATGATAAAAATATGCAATTAGGTATATATTATGTACATACATAATATATGTATTATGGATAAGGCGATAAGTGTTAGCAGATAAACAATGTTAAATTTAAAAAATAACAATACATTTTAGAATTTTAAATGATTTAATACACGATAGAACTTGAAATGAAGGACCATCCATATATTTAAGTTAAATCCAGTCATAACCAATCAATCGCTTAATTAATATATTTCTTATTTTATTTATTTAGTTAATACTAGATCGGCCTGGTGGGCCTTACATGATTCACGTAAGAGGTACATTTTTTTTTTTAACAATTGATTATGGGGAGGGTATACCCCCCTCAAATTATGAATAAATGAGTGAGGGCAAAAATATTAATTATATTATATTTATCGCAAAAGAGTCAATATTATTACTTGTAAAGAAAATAAATTATGATCTCATTATTTGAAATATTATTTATAATATTTATAAGTTCTAAGGGTCCCCCCCTAACCTGACAACGGATCAACCCCCATTTTACGAATTATGTGACTGTTCATTTAATTATACTACTCTTCGCTCAAATTGTATTACTGTAATTTACATGTATGTCTGTAGTTCAGATTGTATTATTTTTTCAATATAATATAAACAGGAAAAAAAAAAAATCAGGTCTTTATCGCAGCATATTCATTTGTACTTTGTACTTCATCACTTTCTGATTTGAAATAGATAACCTTTTTCGTTTGCTTTTTTTTTTTTTTTTTCGCAAAATAAGTTCATCATTTAAACTCAATATTTTACGACACATTTTTATTATTCTACCTTATTTGTCAAATAAAATATCACACTGTGATCATATGTAAAATAAAATATTACAAGACAATCAAATGTAAAATAAAATATTACACGGTGATCACTGAAAACATTTTTATATAATAGAGTGATTAAAAAAAAAGGAAATAAATAGGAATTGTAACATTATAAAATTAATTTTTGGAGGACTTTATTGGTCAAGGTTAATTAAAAGAAAAAATGGTTTTAATTTAATATGTGCCGACTAGGGTTTTGTTAATCTTCATTGTGGGAATAGATAAAACTGTTAAGATACCTTTATCTTATCCTGACCCCAACAATTATTTTGTCTTGATGATGGTCTACAATGCGACCGAAATGTCAGAACACAATAAACAATAAACGAATTTCACATTTTTTATTTTTTATCCCATACCGATAATTATGTACATGATTCAAGTTAGATACATTTATTATTTAAGTTATTTTATAAATAAACTTTTAAATTTGATTTAATTTTAAACCAGCAGGCAATACCTGTTTTTAATAATACTACAATGTATTAGATTTGTAATAATACTACATAATTGCCAATACCTCGATACATATCAATTTCTGTATAAACCAGACGCTTCGGCCATCCTCAAGTACAGATTGTTGTGATAAAGCATGATAGTATAAATTGACAGTGATTGAAAGTTTTAGTTTAATGTGAAGAGTTGACAATAGAATAATTCTGGACTGAAATTATTAACCTACGCACAATAGTCTGCATAAAGTTTTTTATTAAATGGATGTGGTTCTAAATTTGTATTTAAGACTGTCCTTTCAGAATAAAGAAATAAAGACTGTTTTGAGACTAATAATAGATAATATTTATTTTATTTAAACATTAATTATAATATTATTATTCGTTTTAAAAAATTTACACAGTAATTAACCGAAATAAAAGAATCAGGCCCGGTCTTATATTGCATTTAAAATAAGAGTATTCCAAAAAAAAAAAAAATGGTTATAAGGAACAGCATTAAAAAAGGGGGAATCAGTGTGAAATACCTAACCCTCCTTTATAGGCTTACCACGGATCTTACCACTAAATCATTCACTTATAGCAAGTGTTGGTCGGTGTACAAAACAATGACCTTATCACAAATAATAATAAAACCATTACAACCCTACCCCGCCCCCCGAAATTCCAGAATTAGGCCCAGATTATATTATCTTGAAAGCTTATAAAAATAAAAAAGTAATGAGTAGAGCGGATTAAATTAAGTAAATAAAATTAGCTAAGCGGGGAAATATGGATAAAGTGGTCCGCTGAAAATCGTCGTGTATATGAGTTTAAAACATAAAGTTAGCAGAACGCGGTCTAATACCACACTTATAGCAAGCACTTTAGGTATTCCATTTCTTCTTATAAATATAATTTAAACTCTTACAGTAACTCTGTCTTTTCAATTTTAGCCACTTTTTAAACATTACTCGATTTAAATATCTAAATATCCTCTTCCGGTTTTAAATAAATGTTTCGAAATTGATAAAGAAACGTCCTTAAAAAGGGGGTTTAGTGGGGCGGGGCGGCCTTATTTTGTATTTTTTGTGTTAAGATCTCTGCTATTTTGAGGATGTGACATGTCTTATATCGACCAACATACTCCCTATAAGTTTCTGTTTCAAAGGTAAGATAAGTAAGGCTACAATGTCGTTGTTTTCAATGTACAATCGATGTTCAGTTATGCCATCACCTGACATACACTTCCAAAGAAGTGATAATGTATATATAAATATGTAGATATATATATTGTATTTGTTTAATTAGTTAAATTAGGAGGTAGTAAAAAACAAACCAAAAAAACGTTTTTTCCAAACATTCCTGCAACGCCATTGTCCCATTAATTCAATGGCGTTAGGCATAGGCTACCGTTAGTCATGTACTAACTTCATTGGACCATGCAATCAACACGGTATAATGCCACTAGACAATCTAAGAGAATTATTAATTCGTATATAGATTCCATTTCCATGTATTATGAATTTATTTAATTAATTAATGTTATTTTTTTTTAGAAAAGGTATGAAAAAAAAGAAGTGTTTTCAATTATTTTTAATTAATCAATTTTAAATAAGACTGAATATACCCTAATTAGAAAAATACATTCGTACAGAAATGACAAACACCAATTTTTCTCTCAATGACTTAAATACAGAAGAATTACCCCGAGCTGATTCGCCAAGAAGAAAGAACAATCCTGCTTTCCCCGACCTCGGCAGTGAGCGCGGTTTCTCGCGCAAGAGGAAGTGGTCTCACTCCTATCACGAGCTTAAGTTACTGCCAGAAGCCAACTTGTTTACGTGCCAATTTCGTGATCTCCAAGTGCACGTGATCGGTAGCCGTGCACTGCGGCAGGTGTGCTTATCTTCTATATATAACATGAGTACTGGATAACATATATAAAATATCTAGAATTATCTCAAGACTGTCTAAGGTCGTAGAGCCGATCTTGGCGGAGAATATCCAAGACCATTACTCATCCGATGCGGCCTCGAATGCCATAGGAACTGTGTTAGGGAAAGTTAAGTGACATAATTGAATGGATTTTTTTTCTCCTTTCTCCGTTAGGTTGTAGAAAATACTTTGGCCGCAAATAGCTATCATAAGCCTATTTTTTTTTTATGATTATACAGAGGAACTTAATAAAAAAAATAATTAAAGTTTGAAAATAAACAGGAAGCATCCCAAGATCCTGGGAAAAAACGAAGTTATTTCAGCCCAATTTTTGATTACTAAAATAAAAACTATGTTAGTTAAGGATTAAATTGAGACAATCGTAGTTGAGCGGTATAAAAAATGGAGGCTGTTTAAAACATTACAAAAAGTTAATTTTTCATTAGGAGCTCTGTATCTTTAAAACTAATTACAACAGTAAAATACGGTTTAAAATAGATTTAATTTTCTAAAATATGATCCTATTAGGGTATTTAGCCAAAAAAATTATATTTCCTGAATCATTGAGTACGTACTGGTTCATCAAAACTGTTTTAAGAATATTGTCAGGGAATGTCTAAAATTTTCCATATCACCCTCCAAAAAAAAAATTTATTTTTGTGATAATAAATCAAAAAAATTGAATTTATTGGTATAAAAAAAACCTAAAAATAATTTTTCATTGAACTGAGTAGACAATTTGGGAAACAAACTTATGAATAATTTATATAGTAATAAACGAAAATATGTCATAAAAAAGGTATTAAAATTTTGATCTAACCTAAATCTAATCTAACCAAAAGAAAAGAATTAAGGAGGAAATTTAGGAAACAAACTTAGGATTAATGTAATGGTTCCAGAAAAAAAAAAAAAAAAGAAGTATTTCTGAAACTTTAAAGAAAAAAAAAGTTTTCTCTTGTCCAATTCATAAATTGATATATATATATA
>NW_027111006.1:319579-323916 GCF_000696795.3 Halyomorpha halys | reverse complement strand
TATATTTGTTCACTGAATTTATTTTTTGGAATTCTGACTGCCTTGAGGAATATATATTTTTATTCTGAATTCATTATTTCCAATTCTTTAATTCAAAAAAGAAAAGTTCCTTATCTATTTTATCCCCGTGACCCAGCACTGATTCATCAAAACTGTTTTAAGAATATTGTCAGGAAATGTCTAAAATTTTCTATATTACCCTCCAAAATTGGTATTGGTATATTGGTATTAAAAAATAAACCTAAAAATAATTTTTCATTGAACTGAGTAGAAAATTTGGGAAACAAACTTATGACTTAAACTCATCATTCCAATATATTCTTTAGTGCTCACTGTTCACTTTATTTCAAATAATCTTCATTATTAGAGGAAGTAATATTTAAGAAGAAATAAATAAAACTACGACTGGAAATAATTCAGGTATATATCACTGATGAAATAGATTCAGTTGTAGTCATAGAGGTTTGAAAGAAAATAGATCGAAGTAAATAAAAATATGAAACCTCTGTGATGCACTGTATAATATAATATCTAGAAAAAGTGCAGGGCGGAAATATAAAATGGTCGACACTCACCTAAAGGTAACTGGATTTCGCTAAAAATCGAAAAAGATAAATCAAAGTCGGTTACAAATACATATTAGCTTGATGATGTCTAATATCTCAAAATGGAGTATTCTCTTGAAAAGGAAAAAGAGTTATGAAATATTAGAATTACGTTTTCCTCTATTAATACAAGTTATCTCCCTCCTCTTATTCCAGGCATAATCCAGATTCAGAAAATTCCTAAAATAGATAGGCGATAAACGTTGATGCACCTCGTGATAAGGAATGAAAACATTTCCTTTCCAGCTCAAATTATGTCACCAGTGGTAAAGGAGGGTAGAGAGATCCGCTGATCGAGCAGTTAGGGCACACGATTAATTCTTTATCATAACAATATTTAGCTATCCCTGTGGGTCAGATCTGACTCCTCAAGAAAATTAGCTAACAACTTCCTTTTCGTAATCGACGGAATAGGAGGGATTGTTTTCTTTCTCCGTCTCTGGTCTGTGCAAACAATCAACAATTACCTGATATTGTTTACGTTTCATCTTTTTTACGAATTGAACTGATTAACCGTTATTCTGTCAAGTAACTGTGATACTGACTAAAAAATACTTGTTACTCATACAATACCTGTTATCTTCAAACATTTTTACTAACGAATTTAAGTTCAATGCTGTAATAATGGATAAGTACTGTGGAGCTATTATGATAGGATTTATGTTTTTACAGTTACAATAGAGTGGGGAATGATAATATTAGTAATAATATGAAATGCGGTAATAATATAGTAATTGTAATATAATATTGTAATGGTATAATAGTATTTCAATAATAATTAGCAATCAGAAAGATCAAAAAAAGGTGAAAATGGCCAATATAATTGGCCGAAACGTTACAAAAATGCGAAATATATATAGATATTGAATAACGCTTTTTGCTGTTATCCTATTATCTAGTAATTTTATATTAGATAGTAGGGCTGAATATAGTTCAAAAGGTCCTTCCATTAGTGTTTGTAATGATATTGAAGTGGACTTAGCAAGTTTAGAATTGAGGGGGGACCGCACGGTAGTAACACGCATCGAAAAGGTAATAAGTATCGATAGTGGTCGAGGAGCGGGAGGGGGTCAGGAAATATATAACATAAAAATAATAGGAAAATAATAAACAAACAAACTATTTTTTTATAAGTTATTATTTTCCTTTCATTTTTATGTTTCTCTGAGTTATGGTTGTTATCTCTTTTTTGTTTTTTAAGCTTTTTGAAGATCTCAAAATCAGGTCGAAACGTCGAAACACAAACAAATAAATTTTGTTTATTTGTATATTAATTTACTATCTAACTATAAACACCACCTATTTAATTTTAGTACAAAAGTATAATTTTCAGTTTCTTTCTTTTTATCAGTTAGTTCTTCGCACCAGATATTGTTATTATTATTTATTAAAAAGTTTGTTTTCTGGCTAAATATATTGTGTTAAGAAGAATATTTTTAATTTCACCAAAACTGACATCATTTTATAATTAACAATGAATCCTATAAAAAAACAACACAAGCAACCATAATAAAGTGGTTAACAATAAATAACATTTTAGGATATATTATTATTAATAAATTTTCTTTATTTCGAGACTTTAGACACTGAACAGCTAATTCATCGATCAGATTGTAAACTTATATAGCTTATATTAAAATCAACGTTTATTTTATAATTAATGTTGTATTATATTACAAATAAATCATTCCTGGCACCAATGTCATCAAAATCCATTATAAATTTCACTTTAATTATAAAATGAAACTTAAAGTAATAATTAAAACTTTAATTAATTTTGATCTTATTATTTGTTTATTTTTCTCAAAAATCTTCGTTCCGTTGTATAGGTTTAGACATGGAAAAATGTGAAATTGTATTGTAATATGTCCGCTCGTTTTTGTATTTCAGTATTGTTGAGTCCTCATAAATGGGCTAAAAACAGAGAACAAGTTTTGAAATCGCAATAGAAGATTCCCAAATTTAGCAAGAGGTATGGGATAAGTGTCATTTCATAGCATATTAGAAGCCTTTTCATAGGATATGCTATATCACTCACGATAAATTAACGTTTCTCAAAACCTAATTAAAAATTTGTATACTGGAAGAAGATAGTTGATCGTATGAAGTAGATTGTTGGAAGACAGTTCGGGTGTCTGACTGAGACAGTCGACACCTTTGTTTCAATCTAACAGCCCTGACAAAGCCCTGAAAAGTAGGGGAAATGTTGGATAACAATAAATAGTTTTCTTCTACTTCTTTTCTTATTTTGATACCTATATTGACCGCAAAGGTAACAGCAAAATAGGTTGTTTTTTCCCATAACCCCTATTTTAGAAAATTTTTGTTATTAACTTAATATATATACTAACAAATATTTCGATTTCCACACTTAATCAACCCCTCATGATAGCCGGATGTTCTAAGCCATAGACCTCTGGCAACATAATAGGAAAATAGGGAACCAAAATCAGTTATTTATTTCAGAAATGTGCTGTTTCCACTAACCACTACTTGAATATAATCCTCAACCAACTCGATGCAATTGCATCTGTAAGCAACTTCTTGATGCCTACAGTTTTCATTAGTGTACTCCCTACAATTTCATTTCGTGTAATAAAATTGTGTCCCAACTAGATTACCCAGATGGAGCTAAGATTAGGTTTCGATAACGATCAGATGTTGCAAATACTGAATAATTAACACAACACAAGAAACACGTCCAATTAATACAAGAAACTATAGAAGATGCGGTTCAGAATGTGAATCTTAAATCTGCTGAAGATTCTGATTGGTGCTGCCCTGACTAAAGATATTGTACGATGAATTGATTGTAGATAACTGGGGTAGTCTGTAATAGTCAGGTAAGGTTAGGAGACATTTTTATTATTGAAAATTGAAATAGCTTTTATAAAATGCAAATAAACCGTACTACGTAGGCGCCACGTAGTCACATAATTCTTGTTCAATATTTCCTGATTTAAAAGCTAAGTAGGATGGAAGTAGAAATTAGTAAGAAAGTAGCTAAGGAAGATGGAAGAACGTGTATAATAGTTTGGGGAAAAAAAGGAATTTTCGCTTGGAAGTATATTTTGAATACTGTTCTCTATGACACCTTAGATTTTCGGAACTTTTCAGAAGTTAAATATTGAAATTTAAATTCTATCATAGAAATTAAAAATTATTAAGTCCAATTTTTTTTCACAATCTCAAAAAACTAGTACTTGAGCTCATTTGGAATTTGACGTTTCATTTGTTTTCTGGCGGGAGTTTAGAACTGTTTTCATATTTTTGATTATTGATTGTCGAAATCAACAAATTTACTGATATCTCTAAGATTAGCAAATTTGCAGAGTTGGGAAACATCGATATTCTCCTGGAGGCACAAGGAGACCAGAGGACATCCATGGAGAACAAATTTGCATAAATAAAAAATATAAACAAAATAATAATATATTTTATATATTATTTTTTGGGAATGTATAACTCAGTGGTAAGGTACTATGCTACTGACACTAAGGACCTGGGTTCGAATCCAGTCGTGGCAGATAATTATGTTCTATTTTACTGTCGCCCTATGGGTTCGAGAACACTCCTGTCTCATGAAGTGGAGTAAAAATCTGAGAGGTCGAGCGTTATTATGACAACCATTGGTTTAGTAACATCACTACCTTAAAACGTAATGAACTCCTGTTCCTTCATGGTTTGTAGTGGTACAGATTTAATATTAA
This sequence comes from Halyomorpha halys, assembly GCF_000696795.3. Classification (NCBI taxonomy): domain Eukaryota; kingdom Metazoa; phylum Arthropoda; class Insecta; order Hemiptera; family Pentatomidae; genus Halyomorpha; species Halyomorpha halys. The sequence continues at coordinate 319,601 of NW_027111006.1, read as the reverse complement.
TATTAATATTAATATTAATATA
>NW_027111006.1:313983-319529 GCF_000696795.3 Halyomorpha halys | reverse complement strand
TTTAATATTAATAATTAATATTTGGGAGCGGGGTGGCACTGTGAGTAAAGCAATAACTCCAAAGACCTAGGTTCGAATCCTACTGTAGCAGATAATTGTTTATTCTGTTACTGTAGACGTGAGTCAAACCTGTAGGTTAGAGGAGGCGTCAGAGTCCATCCAACCTCTATAAAGTGGATACCCTCAATTGGTGAAAACCTGCGGTTGAGAAAACACACAGCATTCCATTTATCCATGTACAGTTTTTCTGGCTCACTAGAAGTACCAGTGGATGGATGCTATATCATTTTTTTAACCATATTTGGGCTCAATATTCAATCAATAAATAATTCAAATTTAGGTCTATCTTCGAATAAACTTTTGGAGTAATTATATCATTTCTTCTTGCTGAAAAAATCTCAATAATAAGAAAGAACCTCAATGTAACAGCAGTTATTGTATGAATTTATAAAATAAATTTATTAAACATCATCCGCCCCCCCCCCTCTCCAAAAAGAAGAAAAAGCAAACATATTTTTTGATGGCTATCTAGGGTTGAGAAATCAAATTCTCAAAATTATTTTTTTTTTAATTAAAATTAAAATTTTATATTTATTATTTCTACAGTTTATTGAAATTTTTTTAATTTTTCACATTTAAATAGTATCTAAAGAGATTTCCAATAAAATTAACTTATCTACATAAGATATTGTCTTAATAATTTTAAATTCTAACTTTCCTAACGTGAATGTATGGACTATTGATTAACAAGTCTTTAACTGTTTATTATATAGGACTTGACCTACGTTAGATCGTACTCTGCAGGACTTTGGTGTGGCTACTAAAAAGTTACAACCAATATTTTTTATAGCCCTAAAACCCTGCTTCTAGGACCGTTAACAATTTAACAAAAGGTTATATGGTGTGAAAGCGAATAACCAATATTGTGTTCATTATAAAGCATCTTTACTATAATAATTGAGCGTTATAATGGTTTTTAATAAGGATCTCCGCAATTTCAACTTATTTCTGCAATTTAGTGTTTATATCATTTTATTATTATAACTATATTTGCCTTTTTAGTATGTTTTAGTATCGTGTTCACATAGATAATAAATATATTTCTATTTTTTTTTTTAAGGCGTACAGAGTATAAGAACGATCGTAGTTCATAAAGAGGGCAGGGAACACCAGACAGAAGAGTGAAATTGGTTTAAGTAAAAATGGTATCCATTTATCTTATTTATTATTTATTATGTTATTATTATTTATAAAGTTATCACCGCCACTACTTATTATGGACTGACAAATTGATATATTTGACATACTGTCCGAAAGAGAACGAAAATTTTTTTTCTAGTAGCCTCTAGTCGTTTAAATTTGGTTGGTGGTGATTTGCTTACCAGGAGAATTAATTGCTTAAGGTGATTTTTAGCAGACAAAAATTCAATCATAAATTCATTTAAATATATATGAAAGAATATGAAAATAAACCAGATAAATAAAAGTGTACCATGGTAATAGAAGGACCAATAACCAAATATACCAATTCTGTTATGTTATGTAATTTATGAAATAATAAATGAAATTAAGGGAAATGTTCTTGTGTTACTAGATTTAAAGTGGGACATTATTATGGGACTAGTATATACATTTTTGAGCCTGCTCACACTAAAGTTTATTTCGCGTATTGTCATTATACGTTTTCTAGGGCATGTCATTTTTTTTCATTGTCTAAGTCTATGATTTTATATATTTTGAGGTCAACGATCTAATTTTTTAGTATAACATAGACCTGCTCCTATCTCCCCCCCTCCCCTAGAAATGCAAAAAAAAAAAAACTAAGAAAATTAAAGTTTTTTCAAATAAATAATTCTAATAATTAATAAACCCCACTGCTACTGTTCTATACAATTCTACTAGTTAATCAGTAGAGCGTATATAAATTTTAATCTCACCTTTCCCTCAAAAATTAAAACAAAAGAAAATGATTTTTTTTAAAATGTTTTCTCTGTACAATATTCAACATTGGTCGTGTATTTGGTCCCAAGTTGTTTATTTTTGTAATAAACATTAAGCCAACAAATCCCTTTGGTTGGCATACTTATTTGTCCACAGTTCTTCAACTTACTTCTAGTTAATAATATCAAAAGCTTTGTTGTCTTTCTATGCTTTAATTTAAAACGCATAAATCGAAAAAAAAAAAAGACTGATTATTATTTATTCTGTTCATAACAGGAATGTCTGTGTCGTCATTTCCAATCTCCGACTTACAACAGAGATATTTTGACAAGAACAGACCACATGAACCTCTTAGCTACACCTAGAGGATATAGGTATGTATAATAAAATATTTATTACATTTATATTTTTTTCTATGATTTACATCAACAAAACTTATTCCATGAATAACTTTTCAAAATATGTATATTCTGTGAAAAATAAATTAAAAATTTTAAAATAGTTTTTGAAGAATGCAAAATTATCTTAATCTTTATAGCGTTGAATATCATATAAAAGGACGTGTAATATACTCTAAAATGGCGCCCATTATATTTTTAGCTTAATTAGAGAAGTTTTTGCAGCAATTTAAAATCTTATTCTCTGTTTTATTTGTTTATAACAGCTCCGTAATACAAAAAAGAGTGGACATATCTCAATATTTGGTAAATTTACATTTTACCAAGTCGATACCTGTTATCTTTGCAGAAAATTTGAGATAGCAATGTTCAAAATTCTATTGAATTTACGTGGAGTGACCTGAACGCTAAGAGCTTATGTCTTATATAACACTACCTTTGTCTTCCTGAAGATAAGACAGCACTTGATGTGTTTCTTAAGTCGATGAAACACCTACTGGTGTAACTGCTGAATTATTCCTGTTATCTCAAGCTATTCGCTGAAATACAGAAAACAAAATGCAATGCAGCCCCAAAATATAAAAAAAAAATGTCTTTTTTATCGTTTGTTATTATTTCCGTTTTCATTAATTATTTAATATCTTCTGTAATTCTTGGTTATTTTTTAGTTTTCACTGAAAATCTTATTTTTATTTTATATTATTTATGTCGTTCATTTTTATATAAATGTTTACATATTTTAAATCATATTTAGCCCCACCTTAGTTTACTTTCATTTCTTGTTATCAATTCCGTAAATTTTTTACATTATATTAGTTATTTGTATCTTTTTTTGCACTGATGGAGCACTACAAGTTGGGGTAAAACGTTGTCTCATAATGTATAATTTAATTACTATTAGACTTCTCTTGATGGAATCTTTTATATATTTACAAATTTTTGTAGATGGTATGGACCAGGTGGAGAGCTACCAATAAAAGCAAGAGCTTTTCGCGGAAGAAGCTCAAAGAAGAAAGAAAAAGAAGAGCCAGTAGCTGAAGTATTTCCGGGGATGGCACAATTTATGAACGGTGTGTGGTCTATACTCACGCCGAATATACTTCTTTGGTAAAATTGAAAATTTATAGATAATTATTTATATATTAGGAATTAATTATTTTATATGGGAGCGAGGGTACCTCCGGGATAAGGCGCGTGGCTATTAACTCCAAGGACCCGAGTTCGAAACGGCGGAAAATTGTTGTCTGTTACACTGTGGTTGTGAGTCAACCTGTAGCTGTGGGTCCACCCAGCCTCTTAAATTGAGTACTCTTAATTGGGTAAAAATCTGGCGGTCAAGCGTGATTCTAACCAAATCACCTCCTTGCACAACCGTTGGTGTAGTAACAGTACTTCCTTACAAAGTACTGAACCCCTGATCCTTCGCAGGTTGTAGCGGTACAGATTTTTTTTTTCATTATTTTATAAGTACTTTATTAAATAAGCGTAGATAATAAATAGAGAATTCTAAATAAGTGGCAAAATTGTATTAAAACCAAATTCTATTGATTCCTCGCTATTTATTTTGGTTTGTTACATTATTACCTATATTTCAAAGTTTGGGAATAAATGCCTGTCAATAAAAATAATTAAACAGCTAAAAGCGATTTTTTTGGATGACCTTGATACTGGAAAGTTCTTGTACTAATCCTCAGATTCGGAAGAAATAGGACGAACCATTTTCATAATATAGGGGTGGTAAAGAAAGTAGGTTTGCACTTGAGTAAGCGAAAGTGGTAGGTGGAATTTGATGAAATTAATACAAACTAACACAAAATGGTGTCATAGAATCACTATTCATTTCATCAAAGATATATTAACGATAGTAAACCAACGTGGATCTGCGCTATACGAACCCAAATTTGTTTCTTGCAATCAAGAATGAATAACGTAGATGGAAATTATTTGTTCATTGCCTTCATAAGTAATTACAGGATGTGCCAGCACGCCAATGCGTCAATACTCAGCCTAGCTAATAGGTTTCTGTATCATCGAACATCGATAAATCGATAAATTCTACAAGATCAACATTCTATTAATATTTTTAAATAACCATCAGCATTAGTTTTACCATATTCATTTTTTATTTAGAGCTTTTTTTCGTTTTGAGAATTTGGGACATGATTAAACGTAAATATTAATTTGAAACCAACCGTTTTGAATGTTTTTGTCTTGCTGTGTATTTTTTCTCGTAAAAATATTATGATTTTTCTCAAAATTCTACTTAAAAACCTTCTTACAACTTAAGGCTGTCTAGTATAATATTCCATGTTTTCTTACCATGACCTAAACCTAGATATCTACTTGTTACGACCAAGACATTAACAGTAACATAACATTTATTGCGATCGGAGCCAGAGCTATAACTCCGCAGTCGTGACTTACGTTGGCTTACAGTTAGCAGAGTCGGTTTCACTCCTTAGACCGCTTCGGGCCACGGCATGAAGGAGAAAGCTGATGAGTTTTCAAAAAACAATAGGAGTTCCCGTCTTCGCACTTTTGCCTTCGGTTCCATAAAAGAGGTTTCTGGAGGCCTGATGCTTCCGTGTATCTTTAGTTCTCATAGTACAAGAGCCCAAGAGGAGATAAAATACAGTTAACCCCAATTTTTGATTACGTAATTGAAAACTATGTATAATTAATTACTAGTAAAAATTGATGAGTCTGCCAAGCATAGGTAGGGAGAATATAAAATGGCGGATGATTTAAAACGTTAAAAATAATTAATTTTTTATTTGGAACTGTATATCTTTACAACTCCAGAATATAGAATCTAAAAGAGCATCATTTGAAGAGGAGTAAATTTGCTAAAATGTAAGCCCTAATAGAGCAATTTAAGTCCAATAGTTCTTGAGATATAGCTTTTTAAAAAGCAACATTTCATATAAATATTGTATGGAATGTATTGAAATGTCTGTAGTTGGTGAATTTATTTTGAAAACTAAATATCTCAAAAATCATTTGACGTACAGATGTCTATTAGCACTAATTTAAGCTACATTAATGAGCAATAAAATAGTTTATGATGTTTATCTTCGTAGGAGTAATGGTTTTCATGATATTTGCTAAAATAAATTTTCATTTGCCAAATTTATATTCATATGTGAATATCATAAAAACTACTACACCTACGAAGATAAGTGTCATAAACTACTTTATAGTAAATTT